>NC_089587.1:172121822-172225630 GCF_019320115.1 Miscanthus floridulus | reverse complement strand
GAATTGCCCGAGTGCCCTGACCACCAGCTTCCTCGTTCCTGAAAGGCAAGCCCCGGAGCATATTAAGCCTCCTATGTTTTCACAAATACATTGAGTATCTTTTATTATTGATGATGCATTAAGTATAGGAATTGGTTGGAACCAATTGCTGCATTATATATCCTTCCTTGTCCAGATATCGCACTGGAATCCCATTTAAGTCCAGGACGGGTTAAATGCTTAGCCATGCTTAGTGCGGTAGAAGTCAGGTGATTTCCTGTCACATGCGAGCTTTAGGATGAGGTGGATCACGGTTGGCTATATTTGCTATCGTGGAAAGAACCATGTAAATAATGAATTAAGACCGGGTGGGTCTTGTGTAGGTTTTGAACATAGTGACTCCGTCTGAGTCGTTTAAGGACCGATACGCTGTACGTCCTCATGTCATGTTGAACGCAGCCTAACACTTAGCTGGCCGGATAAGTCGTTCCGACCGCGAAGCCTAGTAGCTCGATTCAGGCCAGGAACCGCGAGCAGTGGCGGCACTCTGGAGGTAGTAAGGATGTGTGGAGAGCCATTGGCCTAAGTCCAAGGTGGGTTAGAGTCCCGAACAACCTTGGCAGAGTGGTTCTCTGAGATGCCGATCTGTTCGGACCCGCGACTCCTGAATTATACCAAAGGTGACTTGTTGCGACCCTGACGGGGGAAGCAGGGTTTGTGTTTAGGAATACCCCTCCAGCTGGATAGGAATCGATTCGAATCGCCGTCTCTCCCGGATAGTGAGAACTTGACTGAGCAGCGGCAACGTAGATTCAATTAATTTAACGATATGGTTAAATGGATGATGATAAGGTTGCCACAATGAATACCTGATATGGTTATTAATGTTTGCACCCTAATAAAGTGATTGCTTAGTACAGGTGCTAATATAGATGACAGGTTAATGGCTAAAAAGTTACTGCTAGTTCAGGTTAGAGTTGATCATTATTACTTATGCTTTTCTGGCAAAGAGAAAATGTCAGCCATCTCCACTACTTTAAGCTATGCATAATCCTTGGTGTCATGTGTTTGGTTTTCGATGGGTAAGTCTAGCTGAGTACATTCCCGTACTCAGGGTTTATTCCCTCTTGTTGCAGATGACCTCCTATATCAGGGATTCTGCAAGTATTGTCTTCACCCGGCGGGTGATGAGGACTAGATCATGGGCATGATCTCCTTTCTCTTTATCTGAATGCTTTTGTGGTCTGTGATCAGCGAACCAGTATGTGTATTTGAACTCGGTGTGTGAGTTAAACTATTTGCTTCCGCATGTTTTACAAGACTCGTTTTGTAATAACGATGACTCTGTGATGGTGTAATCTATTTGTGAACATCTGTGAAATGTTGTAACGTACGATATGTTATGTTGGATTACTGTAATCTTGGTTGTATGCAAGTTGGTTTGAAATCCTTCGAGATTTCGGTTGACTACCGGGTTTATATGGGCTCAAGTTCGAGAATTTGATCGTTCCGGCGATTGTTTTTGTACTTGTGCTCTTATAAATTGGTCGGTTCAGTGACAGTAAGAGGTATGCAAACCTCACTAAACACTAGGCCTAAATCTAGAGCAAGCGCATAAGCGGTGGTCTAATCAACCTAAGCACTTCGCAAAGCACCTACGCTAATCACCTAATAAAACACTAAGCACTATGCAAGTGGAGATCACTAAATGGTGTATCAACACCCTTGGTATGTTTCCTTAGCTCCACACCGCTCAAATGGTCGGTTGGGGGTCTATTTATAAGCCCCACTGAGAAAGTAGCCATTGGGGACGAAATCCTGCTTTTCTGCTACTGACTGGACGCTGAACACGTCCTGACCGGACGCATCTGGTCATCCCGATCATTGGAGCCACGAACAACTAATCGGACACTGCCAGCGTTCGATCACATGCCACCGGACGTGTCTGGTCATAGTTTTGCTGCTCTGGAACCTCTCTGTTCTCGATTGAACTCTACTATCCTACATCTGGTCGATCTACCACCAGCATCTGGTCCAGCGTTCGGTCACGCCTGTTGCCGAGCCAATTGATCGGAGCGTCCGATCACTGTGCTACCAGCATCCGGTCCAGCGTCCGGTCACTACTATGAGCTCATTTCTTCGTGATCTTACGTACAGCTTGGTTCCTATCTTCATGCTTGGACTTTGCTTGATATCTTGGGTCTTCTCTTGTGCTTCTAAGGTCTTGCTTATGGTGTTGATCATCAGATCATCACGTTGCCTTCGTCCAAGTCACGTCTTGCATCCTATTGAACTACAAAACAATCACTTGCAAATTCATTAGTCCAATTTGGTTGTGTTGATTATCAAACACCAAAATCCAAAGTAAATGGGCCAAGGGTCCATTTTCCTTACAAAGTGGTTGGCGGTGGTATCGGTCCCCGTCGAGCAAGGCGAAGCACAAACTCAAGGGTCAGGGCGAGGCAGGAGCCCGCGACCTCGGGGTCGGGCGAGGCGGAGCCCACCCCTAGAGGTCAGGTGAGGCGGAGCACAAACCCTAGGGTCAGGTGAGGCAGAGCCCATGGCCTCGGGGTAGACAAGGCAGAGCCCATAGCTTCGGGGTCAGGCGAGGCAGAGCCCGCCCCTAGAGGTTGGGCGAGGCAGAGCACAAACCCAAGGGTCGGGCGAGGCAGAGCCCATGACCTCGGGGTCAGGCGAGGTGGAGCCCATCCCTAGAGATCGGGCGAGGCAGAGCACAAACCAAGGGTTGGGCGAGGCGGAGCCTACGGCCTTGGGGTTGGGTGGAGTTGTAGTCAGCGCTCTGGACTGCTCGGATAAATCAATGTTGATGGTCATTAGCTCCTCCTCTTCGGGTACCCTAGTATTGGTCCCCGAGACTATGGAAGCTATCCAAGCAGAACCTGTTGCTGATGGGCAAGCAACCAACGACTAGTACTGATGTTGTTTCCAAGGTCCTCTGCCTTTCCAAGGGCAAGCCCCCCTCCCAGGCAAGCAGGAAAAACCTTTTTTGAAGAATGCTGGTATCCTAGGAAGCTCCACCTAGAGCAGAGACATCGGCAGAGATGACACTTTGGGAGCAACTTGCTGGTGAATAGGAAAGTACCAATGCCCTCATCGAACTAGTGGATGAACTAAAGAGGAAGATAGAAGAGTCTGAAAGGGAGTTTGAGGAATTCAAGAAACGGCAATAGGAGGAGTACAATAGGCTCTGTGAGCAAGTCATGCACTTAAGCTCTCCTGGATAATTAACTCTCAGTCTTCAAGTCCTGTGGCTTGATGCAGTGAACATTTGTGGTCCATTGTGTGGACTCATGTGATGGTTTGTTGTGGTGATACTCTGTCAGTAGCTTGCTACTGACATGTGAAATGTTAACTGTTGGTATTTGATTGTCAGCTTGAATAATTATGTTGTCAATCTGTGTAGTAGTGACAATCTCGAATTACTTTTCTGATGTAATTAGTCCTGCACGCGGTAGAACCAGGACAGACATTAGTTGTTTTATTAGTCCATACCTGTTTGTATCCTGAACTAATTGTTGGGTTCTATGGACTAGTTGGATGGCCCCTGATAGTTGCCATCACTGTATTTTGTGGTTCATCGACTCGCAGTGTTACCAGGCAGGCACCCCACTACTATAAACCCTATTTTGGATACCTATGTAGTTTCATTATGAGTTATGCATTACATGTAGTTTGGTTAATAATCTTGTTCACTCTACACTTAGAGTCACTCACTAATCTAGTAGAAGCCTTTCATCTAAACAATGGAAATGGAAACGCTTAATTGCTTATTGTTTAGTTACCTAGCAATGGTAGAAGTCAAGTATGAGAAGGGAACTCATTCTTGCGCGTGTAGGATGCTACACTGGGATAATTAATCACTAAAAGCAATGAGGGTACAACTTGATCTACTTTCTTAATCTAGATAGGATTCACTTCACTAAAAGCTATGAACTTGGACACCATCTTGGTAACTTCACTCATGCGAGGGGTAGGTCATTGTGAGTGTGGGATCTCAAACAATATAGCTCATGGAGCAGTTAAGAACCGTTTATTGGGATACGTGAGTCCAAGTAACCACCCGTACAGACCACATGTTGCTAGATGGGGTCGACAAGCCAAGTAACTAATTGCGATCGGTTTATCCATAAAACTGGCAAGAGGGTGGTGTCGGTCGGGAATGTCTGAGACATTGACCGAGCACTAGCCTGAACCTTTCAGTCAGACACTCGATCCGGATTAGGAAAAGATTGGAGAACATAAAAAAACCCTTACTACTGGGCCCGATGTATGGAGGTTAGTCCCATTTCTTCGTGTGGGTACAGTTGTACACCTCTACAGAGTTTGAAAGCCTAAAGTCCCTCAGGACGGAATCATTCGATTGCTCCCACTTTCTATACCCATGGTAGCATAACTGATGGAACGCGATGATAATGTGGTGTATATGTGTTAATCACTCTTTTGAATAACATATCTCTTAGTGATAATACCTTAAGATGAATCATGAGCATACCATACTCTTAATGAATGCCATTGCTTTTCTGCAAATATACAAATGCCTAATAAATTATCCGTTTGCATCCACCAAATATATATGTGTTGGAATTAAGTCCTACGAGTATGAAATATACTCATGACGTTGCCATTAAGTTGTTTGCAGGTATGTGATGGATTGGGCAGAGCCACTGATTCTAACCACCGCTGTATGGTAGCACTTGGAGTGGGCATTCCGATCATGCTACGAGTTAACTTCGAAGTATTGGTTGAGTGATCCTGAGAGATCAACCCTAGAAGGGTAGTCCGATGCTTGTCCATTGGTTGGACCAAACTATGGAACTGATGTAAAGATTTCCTTATTCTTAATCATTTATATAACAACCAAGTACTATTCATTAGTAAGTGTCGGTTTGCTAATTGGACTATCATGTGCCACTCAACTTGATCCTGAAGAGGAGTTGCTACGTGCGCTCCTAGGGGCCTCGCGGTGGTGAGTTGGCGACAACCCCCCATGACAAAATATGTCCATTTGCATAAGAGGCCAACCCTCGAGCACAATAGCAAGCCCGAATTCACAAATGTGTCCATTTGCGTAAGAGGCAAACCCTTTGGCGCAATCGCAACCCTAGGAAATTTAACTTTTTGCCATTATAACTAATGGCACCGCTTCAATTGTCACTCTTAATATTGTCCCTATGTATTTACCACTGGAGAGAAGATTTCATAACTTTGAGCCATTTTTGCATACGTGGTAGGACACATAGGCATGTCAACGTGTCTGTTTGAGGCAAAATGACCTTGTTGCCCTCGTCTATTTCTTCTTCCTCTATCTCTTCCTCGCTTGAGCTCCGACCATGGCTGGCAATGGGGAAGATGCTAATCCTAGCCTGCGTGCCTCCTCGACTCCTCCTCGTCGGAGCACATAGCCTGCCATGTGTGGCCACAACACTGCGTTCGGCCACACGATGACACCCACGGGCGTGACTAGGAGCTAGTCGGCTTGAGTGCCTCTGCTCGCTGGTCTCAGTGCTCAACGCACCGTCGGAGCATGTAGCTGTCGTGACCACACTGTGTGGGGCCAGTCATGGCTGGCCGTCGCCGCCGTGCACCTAGGCCGTGGCCTGCCTCCTCGTGTGCTTTGTGTTGTCGTTGTGTGGCAGCACATGCTGTGAAGGCGACGCTAGTGAGGCCTGCTCGGGCCCCGGCCGCTAGTCTATTGCTCTCGGCAGGGGAAGCTGGCAGAGGCGGGAGGGATGGGGAGCTGGCTCACTAGTGCTGGCAGAGGCTGTCGCCGGCCATGCATGGAGAGACACGGCATGACTTGTCTATGGCCGGGTATGTGCGAACCTCCACCGACGACGAAGCAGAGGAGCACGAGCACAAGGAGGCATGGGGCCACCATGTTCATCGCCGACGCTGAGGAGGTCGTGCTCCTGCGTGTGCTGTAGGTGCCACCATGTTCGTCGTCGCGTCGAGCATGGACGTGGACCTTCAGGCCGTGTCCCTGGCTGCCTCGCCCCTAATTTCCCCTACGTCCCGTTCGCCGCCGCCATGGACCCCATTGTCGGCCATGGCCGAAGCTCGAGCGAGGAAGGGACAAAGGAAGAAGAAATAGATGAGGGGCAAAAATGTCATTTCGCATGGCTGGTCTATGCTGTCAGGTCGAGTTGGTGTGCCATGTCAGTGAAAATGGTAAGATTGTAGCAAACATTCTCTCTCCTATGGCAAATATGCGAGGACAATTTTAAGTTTGAAGAGGTGCCCTTGGTTGTAATGGCAAAAAAATTAAATATTCCGTGTGCCCTTGGCAATTTGCACACGAGATCCCAGCAATGGCGCCGGCACCGTGCCGCGGTCCCGTCACTAGTTCCTGACGTGCAAACGGACCCCTGGTCGTCACCGCCACCGCCACCGCCACCAGCTCATCCACCTCCGGCATTCCCCGCAACGCCTCCACCCATGGCGTCCTCTCCGCCCTCGCCGTCCCCCGCCGCGCTCATCGCGCATCTCTCCGCGGTGCTCTCCTCGCCGGACTGGCGCTTCCACCCCTCGCTCCCGCAACTCCCTGCCCTCCTCGCGCCGTCCCTACCCCGCACACTCCTCGTCCCGCTCCCGCTCCGCCTCGCGGCCGCAGTCGCCCGCGCCGCCGCGCCGTCCCGCCACCTCCTCGACATCTCACTCCCGGTCGTGCTCCGCCTCCACGCCCTCTCCCCGCCGCCGCTCCGTCCACTCTTCGACCGCCCCTTCCGCTCCCTCCTCACCCACTTCTCCCGCTACGCGCTGACGCCGCTGATGCTCCGGCTATTCGCCCACATGTACCACCACGCCCCACCTGCACCTACGGGTGCTACCTACAATGCACTCATCCGTGCCCTCTGCCGCCGCGCCGATCTCCGCCACGCCCAACGGTACCTCAGCCTCATGGTCCGCTCCGGTTGGCGCCCGGACGCGTTCACGTTCAACTCCCTGATATTGGGTCACTGCCGCACGCAGCAGCTGGAAGTGGCCCAAGACTTGTTCGACAAAATGCCGTTGAGAGGGTTTTCACAAGATGTGGTTGCTTACGCTGCTCTGATCGAAGGATTTTGTGAGGCAGGGAGGATTGATGAGGCCCTGGAGTTGTTCAGGGAGATGGGGCAACCAGACATGTACACACACGCAGCCTTGGTAAAGGGGCTGTGTGATGCCCGGAGAGGGGAGGAGGGTCTATGTATGCTGCAGAAGATGAAGGAGCTGGGATGGAGGCCAACCACTCGTGCTTATGCAGCACTGGTCGATTTATGGTGCAGGGAGCTGAAGGCTGAAGAGGCTGAGAAAATGCTGAATGAGATGTTCGACAATGGATTGGTGCCTTGTGTTGTAACATGCACTGCTGTCGTGAATGCCTACTGCAGGGAGGGGAGGATGAGTGATGCAGTGAGGATGTTTGAATCCATGAAGTTGAAAGGGTGTGAACCAAATGTCTGGACATACAATGCAATGGTGCAAGGTTTCTGCAATGTTGGGAAAGTGTACAAAGCAATGGCTTTGTTGGACCAGATGAGAGAATGTGGAGTAGAGCCAGATGTTGTGACATACAATTTGTTGATTCGAGGCCAATGCATTGATGGGCATATAGAGAGTGCTTTCAGATTACTCCGTTTGATGGAAGGAAATGGTTTAGCTGCTGATCAGTACACTTACAATGTGTTGATTGATGCTCTGTGTAAGACTGGGAAAGTTGATGAAGCTTGCTCTCTTTTTGATGGCCTAGAATATAGAGGCATAAGACCTAATTCTGTGACATTCAATACGGTGATAAATGGGTCATGCAAGGGTGGTAAATTCAATGTTGCTTGCACGTTTTTGGAAAAGATGGTTTCAGCAGGTTGTGCACCCGATACCTATACATATAGTCCATTCATTGAAAATCTATGCAAGACGAAGGGATCACGAGAAGGATTATCCTTTCTAGATGAGATGCTACAAAAGGATGTCAAGCCTTCGACGGTTAATTATACAATTGTAATTGACAGACTTTTCAAGGAGAGGAACTATGGATTAGCCACAAGAATTTGGGGGCAAATGGTGTCACTGGGGTGCAGTCCTGATGTTGTCACTTATACTACTTCTGTGCGTGCATACTGCAATGAAGGCAGGCTTGATGAAGCAGAAAATGTTGTGATGGAGATGAAAAAGGGTGGGATCATTGTAGATGCAATGGCATATAACACTTTGATTGATGGCCATACAAGTATTGGGCAGACAGATCATGCCGTCACAATCTTGAAGCACATGACAGGTGTTGCTTCAATGCCAAATCATTTTACCTTTTTTATCTTGCTTAGACATCTTTTACAGAGGAGGCTAGCAGAACACGTACCATTGAAAACAACTTCTGTGTGGAAGACTATAGAGCTTGCTGATGTCTTTGAATTATTTGAGCTTATGAAGAAGAACAGCGTTCCTTGTAGTGCAAGAGCTTATTTGGCCATCCTTGAGGGGTTTTCTGAAGATAGAAGATTGGATGAGGTGACTTCCTTGGTTTCTCGTATGAAAGAAGATAATCTACCTCTGAATGAAGATATATGCACTGTTCTTGTTAATTGCTTTTGCAAATTGAGGATGTATCCTGATGCTTGGGCATTGCTTTGCTCCATGATTGGACATGGTTTTTTACCAAACTTAATATCTTATCAGCATCTGCTTTCTGGGCTTACTGCTGAAGGACAAGCAGATAGGGCTAAAGAAATATTCAGAGGTTCAAGATGGAAAGAGTACAATACCGATGAAATTGTATGGAAAGTTATAATTGATGGCTTGGTAAGAAAGGGTCATCCAGATATGTGCCATGACATGATATCCATATTAGAACAGATGAAATGCAAACCAAGTGATGAAACGTATGCAATGCTGACAGAGGAATTGTCCACCAGGGAATAGGTTGTCAACTAAAACATCCATAGCTCACAGCAAACTCTCCATCAGTCAATCTGTGCTCATCAGGTGCTTGTTTTTCAAGCACAGCCTGTGTCAAGCAACACACGCCAGAATCGCATAGATCATGGATTATTGGATGCACAGTCACACTGTGTTCATGCCCTCAAAGGTAATTATTTGACTCTTTATGCAGTGGCGGAGCTTGCCTCCAAAGCAAGCGGGGGCCATTTCACAAGTCAGTGGCAAAGAAGCAGCGAGCGCTTGAGAAATGAATCAAAGAGTAATAGAAGACTAGCTACCAGCTATGAGCACCTCGGAAGACAAACATGTGTGGCAATGAAGAAAATAGGGAGTGCAGACTTTTACTACTAGCCAGTGATCACGTGGACAGAATTTCTACAAATTGCACGTAGCAAGGGGGGCCATCGCCCAGGATGGGCCCTCCACGTAGCTCCGCCAGTGTCTTTATGTTGCAGCGTTGTGATGTCTCATTGTGATATAATGCCCTGCTGAAAGCTTTTGAAGTAGATATATGATATCAAATTCGTTTTGTTCCACATATGACCGCAAGTAACCTTTAATATATGTTGACTAAGCAATATGAAAGTAAAGGTCCAGGACCATGGAGAAATAGTCCAGTAATGGTGCATGAATTCTGACATTTCTTAAAAATAACAACACAACTGCTTGACACATGTTTCATGAGCTTTCCAGACCACTCCTTGTACTCTTTTTGTCTCTATGGTACAATTTTTTTAGTCAAAGCTATAGTTCAATAAACTTAGCTATTAACTTTGTTTTGGATATAAACTGTGAAGAATCTATTTGTCTATGGAATAACAATCATCAATCTGGAATTATGTTTATTTTTTCTAGAACTGTGCATCGTTGGAGTTCTGTAGAATGGTGCTGCGGACTGACCTGAGAAGCTAAACATGGGACTTCTGATTGCTTATTTATGCATTCCGACAACTCGAGAAAGAGTTGACCTCTGCTGGAGCCACAAGCACACATCAGGTTTTCACTTCCTAAGAAATTTTGTCAAAAAAAAAAGACATTGGGAGAGGATCTTTATGGTTTCAGAACATCCCTTATCGAAGTACCATGTGTTAATTGAACCATTTTGCAGGTTCAATTTAGAAGAAAAAAAATTGTGAGGGGCTTGCTATCTGCGCATCATACACTCAGTCGGAGCGAATTGTAGATGGACACGTGCATTGCACAGAGTTTGTAGCTGTGCTTTTTTATATAAAGAAAGGCTATCAGTTTTGTGTAGAGCGTCAGGATAACAAGAGAGCCAATGAGCCATCTTCGGCTTGTACAGTTTTGTGGGGCAAACATTCTTACTATTTTCTTCGGCATGTAGGATGATTTGTGCAACTGGGTACATAATTTGTGAGAGAAGGAAAATAAATACTAACTGGTCATTTGGTTTGAGGCATATAATGGGTGTAAGAGTAAATGGCTGATCTTATATATTGCAACCATGTGTACACTTGTTGCTTTTTGGTTAATATTTATGACCGGATTTCCTATTATAATAAGTCTATATGCTGGAAGAGTGGAAGTGGCCATCAGTGAATTTCACCTCCACGACGGAAGAAATAAAGAGCTAGCCTGACTGACCTTTATGGTTCCTTGGTGGGGTCTAGAGCCGAAAGAGACCTGATATATTCACGAGTCCTCTCAACAGAGACGTAGGATTCTTCCTGAATCTGAATTTAGGGAAACAACACTTATATCCTCCCTCTTTGATTTGACTGTTATTGAACCCATTGAAGTTTTGATCATAGTTGCCTAATCTACTTGCTCGTGTATCTGATTGTAGTGTTCAATCGAAAAGCTCAGAAACCTCATCCAAAACATGTAGTAGTAGTAGTATTTCGTTTGAGCTAGAATTGCTCAGACATGCCTTGTATAGTGACAAGCCAAGTGGACTCCAAAGTTCCAGTCTTGGTCGACACTTTGGGTGTTAAGTCGGAACTTCTAACATTCAGCACGTTTGCTTGTTGGTTTCAACCAGCCCAAACCAGTCAGCCAATAGTGTTTTTTTCTCATAATAAACCAGCACCAGCCAGTCCAAACCAGCCCAGAAACCAACCAGCGAACAGGCCGATTCTGCTAGCTGAGTTTTATGATTTCAGAGAAGACACGTATTCTCCCTCTAGCTAGGAAACGCATCTACTACCCCTCATAAAAATAAAATAAAAACGCATCTACTCCGTAGAACTGTAAGTTGTACTATCAAGTACTACCTTCGTCTTCCAAGAGCCAAATAGTTTAAACTTTGACTAAAATTATATGAAAAGATACTAACACTCATAAGACAAAATAAGTATCATTAGATTAGTTATAGAATATGTTTTATAATAAATTTATTTGAAGACATAAATGCTAATATTATTGTTATGGTGGGAAAACAGTACCACCGTCGGGATCGCACCAGTGGCTAGGGCTGATCACCAAGGAAGCTTGCCGAGCGGCACAGCGCCCAGGACGCAGTCACCACGGCTCCGGGAGCCGGGTCAGTCGGTTCAGTTAGTTGATCAAGTAGATTTGCTTTGTTCCCTTTGAGTTGTTGGCAAGGAGTGAATTTAAGGAAAGTTTGTTACGTTTGTAAGCTGCTTATATAGCACACACATTCCCTAATGAATGGATTAGCCTGGGTTTGAGATCTAATCTCCCTTGGGCCCCCAGCCCCCAGTCGTCTCTATGTCCCGCGCTGAGCACGGCGCCCACTCGCCGCCGGGTCACCAGGCCCCGGCCAGTGAGCTCGCCTCCCTACTTCCTCCGTAGCAAGCTACGGCGCCGTAACAACCTGGTATCAGAGACCATGTCGTCCTCGGCACCTAGCCCGCCCATCCCGCCCTCCACCGCCGTCCTCGACGTCCTAGCGCGCGTACCACCTCCGCGCCGTCCTCGACGTCCTCCAACATCTCCGCGCCGTCCTCGACATCCTACGCGCGCACCACCTCCACGTCAAGCGTTCCAAGTGCGCGTTTGCAGCCTCGTCGGTCCAGTACTTGGGCCACGTTATTTCGTCCGATGACGTGGCCATGGACAGCACCAAGGTGGAAGCTATCACCGCCTGGCCGCTGCGGCGTTCTGCGCGTGGACTGCGTGGCTTCCTCGGTCTCGCCGGATACTACCGGCGTTTTATCAAGGACTTTGGCGCCATCGTCGCCCCGCTGACGTTGCTGCTCAAGAAGGACGGGTTCCGGTGGACAGAGGAGGCCACCACGGCCTTCGCGGCGCTGAAGGTCGCCCTGTCCACTACACCGGTCCTTCAGCTCCCAGATTTCGCCAAGGACTTCATCGTGGACTGCGATGCATCAGGGTCTGGCTTTGGCGCCGTCTTGCACCAGGGAGAAGGGCCGCTGGCGTTCTTCAGCCGGCCCTTTGTGGCGCGGCACATGAAAGTCGCCGCCGACGAGCGGGAGCTCATTGGCCTGGTTCAGGCAGTGCACCACTAGCGGCCATACTTGTGGGGGCGCGCATTCATCGTGCGCACAGATCATTACGCGCTCAAGTTCATGCTTGACCAGCGCCTCTCCACGATACCCCAGCACCACTGGATTAGCAAATTGTTTGGCTTTGATTTTAGGGTGGAATACCGACCGGGCCGACTGAACACGGTCGCCGACGCTCTGTCCCATCGTGATGGCGACGCTATGGCCTACCAGGAAGGCGCTGCTCCCAGCCTGGAGGGTGCAGCCCGCGGTCTGGGATCCGCATCGCTCGCGACGCTCTCCAGCCCATCCTTCCACCTCTTCGATGAGCTGCGCTAAGAGATCACGGCGTCCCCTGAACTCAGCGCACTGAGGGACGCCGCTGCCACCGGCGATCGCGGCGAGGCGTGGCGTGTCCGCGATGGTCTCATTCTCCACCAGGGACGTGTGTTCATGCCCGAGGCGTCTCCGTTGCTGCCCGACATCCTCCAGCTCGCCCACACGGTGGGGCACGAGGGCATTCAAAAGACCCTCCAGTGCCTCCGTGCTGATTTCTCCGTCGAACATGATCGTTGGGTCGTCCACGACTACGTACGGGCCTGCTACACCTGCCAACGCAACAAGACTGAGGCGCTGCACCCGACCGGCCTTCTCCAGCCATTGCCAGTGCCGTCGCGGGTGTGGGCCGACATCTCGATGGATTTCATCGAGGCACTCCCGAAGGTACATGGTAAGAGTGTGCTGCTCACCGTGATTGACAGGTTCTCCAAGTACGCGCACTTCATTCCGTTGGGACACCCATACACGGCAGCCTCCGTCGCTCGCGCGTTTTTCGCCGATATCGTCCAGCTCCACGGCTTTCCGGAGTCGATCGTCACCGACCGCGACCCTGTCTTCACAGGTCGTGTGTGGCGAGACTTGTTCCGGCTTTCTAGGGTACAGCTGCGCATGAGCTCTGCCTTCCATCCTCAGACCGACAACCAGTCCGAAGCGGTGAACAAAGTGATCGCCATGTACCTCCACTGCATCACGGGCGACCGTCCTCGCGACTGGCTTGACTGGTTGCCCTGGGCGGAGTTCTGCTACAACTCCTCATTTCACTCCGCCCTGCGCACAACGCCGTTCCAGGTTGTCTACGGTAGGCCCCCTCCATCCCTGCTACCGTATGAGCAGGGCTTTGCTCACACCGAAGCCATCGATGATCTGCTCACGCGACGCGACGCGTTCCTCACCGAAGTCTATGAACGTCTCCTGCAGGCGCAGCAATATGCACGCAAGCATTACGATGCTAATCACCGTGCTGTGGAGTTCGCCGTTGGGGATTGGGTCTGGCTTCGTCTGCTCAACCGCACGACCCAGTCCCTGTTTCCGGCCGCCCGCAAGAAGCTTGGCCCCAAATACGCCGGCCCTTTTTAGGTGTTGGAACGTATCGGGCCAGTGGCCTATCGTCTACAACTGTCGGAGAACGCCCGGATCCACGACGTCTTCCACGTCGGCGTCCTCAAGCCCTTCATCGGCACTCTTCCAGCAACTACTCCGACGCTACCTCCACTACAGCATGGACGCTCTCTGCAACAGCCCGAGCGCGTCCTCCGTTCCAGCCTACGTCGTGGAGCCTGGCACATCTTGGTGCAGTGGGCTGGCATGCCTGCATCAGAGGCAACATGGGAGCCGGTCGACGCGTTCCGCGCTGCCCACCCCTCGTTTCAGCTCGAGGACGAGCTGTTCCCGAAGGGGGGAGAGATGTTATGGTGGGAAAATAGTACCACCGTCGGGATCGCACCAGTGGCTAGAGCTGATCACCAAGGAAGATTGCCGAGCGGCACAGCGCCCAGGACGCGGTCACCACAGCTCCTGGAGCCGGGTCAGTCGGTTCAGTTAGTTGATCAAGTAGATTTGCTTTGTTCCCTTTGAGTTGTTGGCAAGGAGTGAATTTAGGAAAGTTTGTTACGTTTGTAAGCTGCTTATATAGCACACACATTCCCTAATAAATGGATTAGCCTGGGTTTGAGATCTAATCTCCCCTGGCCCCCAGCCCCAGTCGTCTCTCTGTCCCGCGCCGAGCACGGCGCCCACTCACCGCCAGGTCACCAGGCCCTGAGCTCGCCTCCCTACTTCCTCCGTAGCAAGCTACGGCGCCGTAACAATTATTTACTATAAAATTTGGTCAAACTTAAACTAAATTGACTTGGCACGGTTACCATAATTATATTATTTCGTGGACAAAGGGAGTACAGTACTGCTAAATTACGCAAAAAAAATAAAAGGTACAGTACTGCTAAAACATATGGGCCACACATATTAGCACGGGTACGTTCTATCAGGTTATCACACATCTAAATTAAAATAAACAGAGAAATTCTGAAGACTAGACATATGGGCCCTAGTGGTCCATGTGCGGATCGGAGAGATCCCAACGCAAGGCCTCCATAATCTCAAAGTCTATCAGGCGACCGGTCGCGCTCCGACTAGAGCGCGCGACACCAGGCCGCGACGGGCCGGCCCAGCAGACCCCCCCTCCACCCATCCAACGCCCGGCCTTCCCTTCCCGAGCGAGCACCCAACGCTCCTTCCCCTTTCGTTCCGACAGCGCAGCCTGGGGGCGACGAATCCGCGTTGCTGTCGGAGCCGAGCCGGCGAGCGGTGGTTGGGGCAGGTTGCAGCGGGGCAACGACGGAGGAACTACTCCGATTTTCGACGAAGGTCTTCCCTCTCTCCGCCCCGCATCCAAATCCCTGCTTCTTCTGCATCTGCCCCGACGTGTTTGGTCTCCTGCAGGTGCCATCCGCGGCTCCTTCACCGGTTGCGGCGGACGACGACGGAGGAGGTGCTTCAATTGTCGTCCGCGGCTCCTTCAGCCGTCCAGCTCAGTAGTAGCTCCTTCTTCCTCCATCCACTTTTTCTGTGATTTTCGGAGCTAGTTTTTTTTTTTTTTTTTTTTTTTTTTTGGGGGGGGGGGGGGGGGGGGGGGGGGGGGGTCTTCGGATTTGACTGCGTATGGATGAAATTTCTTAGGACAAATTGATGCTAGGAAATCTGTGAACAAGGCTAGGGTGATTCCCTAACAAATATCTCACTCGAGCACCACGAATTTGAGTATTTCAAAATCCCCCTTTTTCTAGGTATTGTCGATTTTCCTGAAATTCGTGTTAAAGACTCAACCTTTTTTGGAGTGTTTTCGTTGGGATGGATTGCTTGTGATAGCGTGAGCCTTTGTTCAAAATCTCAGTTCAATCAAACTCGTTTTGATGGGTTTTACATTTTTTGGAGTCACTCAGGTTGCCTACTTTGTTGTTCGTAGAACGTTGGTTTTCAGAAATAGCAACTGGTCTGCAGTACCTTGGCTTTTGCTCTCTCTGCCTCCAGCGATTCAGCAGCAGTAAGCATTTGCTAATTCAGTTTTCAGTTAGCAACTTGGCTGACTTGTTTCGTTTGTCGCAGGTTCTGTGCATTGCAGCAGCAGCTCGTGTCCATCTCCTCTGTCTCAGGTAAGCAGCATAGCAGCAGGTTGGTGGCTAGCTGCAGTACAACAACAGCAGCCCAATTCAGTTTCAGGTTTGCATTGTTGGTGCGATTCAGAGCAACAAGCAAGTTGGTGAGTAGTTTGGCACTTCTCTGTCCTAGCAGTAGCTTGTCACGACTGCATGCTTCCTGTTCCTTTTCCGGTCAGCTAGCATCTGTTCTGCTCCAAGATATGAATGTGTTAGCTAGTTATGAGTTGCAGTACAGCACCAACACTTGGAGTGCCTGGTTATTGTCTTTGTGCTATTCGGACTGGGCTATAGTCATCTTCATGCTAAACTATTTGACATAGTTGTGATCGACGTTGTTGGTTTTAAGTATTATTTTAATAATTATGCATGATCACTAGTCACTGGTAATTTCAGTTTCATTTTTTTTCACTGGTTCGTACTACTGAGCCACTTGTGATGAGATTTATGAAATAAGACTATGGTGCATATGTTTCAAAATAGTTTGTATGTACTGGCAACTTATGTTATATATGTAATAGCTATTTATGTATTAAACGTGTAGCAACCTATATATTAACCTTTCAACAAATTATATATACTAGCAAACGTGTAGCAACTCATGTATTCAGCGTGTAGCAACTTATTTGTCAATTTCAGTTTTCATTATTTGTTGTTTCTTTCGGTTCTGGTTTATTGTACTTTCAGTTTTAGTTTTCTTTGTTTCTTTTTTCGTTGTGCCTACTTTAGTTTTCATCGTGTATTCGTCAATTTCATTTTTTAGTCAATTTTAGTTTTTGTCCGGGTAATTTTACTTTCGGTGTTATTTTGTATTATTTTGTTTATTTTGTCTTCTTTCTTTTTAGTTTCTATTTGTCAATTTGAGTTTTATTTATTGCTTATCAATTTCAGTTTTTTTTTCATTTTGTCTACTTTACTTTTATTTTCTATTTTCAATTTAATTTTCTGGTAGTCAATTTCAATTTCAGTTTTATGTTTCAGTTATTTCTTTTTCATTGTGTCTACTTTCGTTTTCGGTTTCTATTTGTCAATTTTAGTCTAATTATCTGGTTGTCAATTTCAGTTTCAGTATTATATTATATTTTTTTGTTTTTCATTGTGTCTACTTTAGTCTTCAGTTTCTTTTTCATTTTAAATGAGCTCTTTTTATTTTTAGTTTTCAGTCAATTTTTTTAGTTTTTTTAGTTTCAGTTTTCAGTCTAGTTTTTTTTTTTTTTTTTTTTTTTTAGTTTCAGTTTTCAGTCACCCTCTTAGGTTTCGAATGCATTCCAAAATCCTGCATATTAGTTGTATAATAACTTACCCTCTAAGTTGGCACCTTATGCAATGCTTCTTCTAATAATTTGTCCCTCGGGTGCAGTTTGTTTTATTTTGGGTAGTTAGTCTTGTCTTTTTAATAAGTGTCCCTCCAATTGTCAGCTACTCATGTTTCTCGGCTCATATATTGGGTTTTATAATAACTTGCCCCAGTTGGCAGCTTATGCAATGCTTATTCTTATAATATACCCCCAGGTCGATTGTTTTGTGTCGCTATCCTCATTTTTTAATAAATGCTCCTAGTTAGCAGCAAGTCATGTTTTCTGACTTTTTGTAATGTGTTGTATAATAACTTGCCCCTCCCTAATTGGCAGCTTATGCAATGTTTACTTTAATAATTTGTCCCATCAGGTTGCAGCTTGTCTTGTTTTAGCCCGCTACTCCCTTTAGGGGTTAGTACCTTTTATGTAAATACTATATAACAAATTTATTATATTTTCATGGTAATAATCGATGTGCATACCATGTAAAAACTTTAGTTTATTTTTAAAGTAGCAAGTTTAGTATTACATGGTAGCAATTTATTTCATAAATCTCAGCATATTTTTACACATAAATTGCTGCTAAAATAAATTCTTCGAAATATAGGTAAGTGGGGTCTAGTTTTGTTCGTCTCGTCACGTAGAACATGCCGGTGCAAACGGAATTGAAAATGGATACACCATTCAAAAGTTATAGCCATTTAAAAAAATGTTTTGATATTTTTGTTTTGCTTCAGACTGACATCAGGGTAGCAGATCGGAAAGTGGGAAGTAGGGCAGCGACGTGTGTCTAAGGCGGTGTTTGCCAAATTTTAGTCGTTGTGTCTTTGGACAGAGTATTAAATATAGATTAATTATGAAACTAATTGTAAAGTTTGTGATTAATTTACAAGACGAATCTTTTAAGTCTAATTAGTCTATGATTTGTAAACATGTGCTAATGATGGATTAATTAGGCTTAAAAATTCGTCTCGTGGAGTACCGACAGATTATGTAATTTGTTTTTTATTAGTATCAGAACACACCATACAACATTCTTCTGATACATCTTCTAAAATCTAAACATCATCTAAGACGGGGGGTCGTGGCCCCGTGGGCGACCGGTCGCGGGATATCCTCGTGCCTCCATGATCTTCCCTTTTTTCTTTGCCGGATCCAAGAAGAAAGAAGCCAGCGCGTGTTTGTTTGCCTGGACGATCGTAGCCTGGTCGAACCAGGAGAGCCAGGCTACTGGAGGAGGTGCAACGTTGCTTGTTTGGTTTCATTTCTTAGCAGAGATAGGCTGAACAAGGATTTTGTTTGTTTGCCTGCACATGTGTATGGGGTCACCTTCTCTTCTTTCAGACATTTCTGCAAACATGTAGAATGCACACGCCGTTCATGGCTGCAACCATGGGTGAGCTTGAGCCTGGTCCCGGCCGTCACCAGGGAGAAGGCAGGGGAGCAAGGTGCCAGCGCCGCGCGCTTGCTTGAGGACGTAGCTGCACATGTTGCTTCTCTTCCCCTTCTTCGTTTCGCTTCTTCCGGCCACGCCGGCGTCCGGTCGCGGAAGCGCGTGTTCGCGACAGCGGCCGCTAAGCCCGTGACGATGGCGGCGCCTAAGAGACAGAAGCGCAGGGATGAGCCGTCCCTGGACGCGCTGCTGGACGAGGTCCTGCGCCGCGTGCAGGGCTCCCGCGCGCTGCGCGTCGGCCTGCGCCTCCCGCCGCTGGCTCGCGCTCTTTGTCGGCATCCGCGCCTCCGAGGTCGTGTTGGCCTTGGCCGCGCCCGCCGTGTCGGACCTCAACCAGGAGTACCTCAGCGAGGGCGACGAGGCCGATCTGATGGACCTCGATGGCGACGCCCGCTAGAGGACCCTCGAGGGCAAAGAGGCCTCGGACGCGCGCCTCACGGCGAGGGCCGTCGCCAGCAGTCTGGCTGCTCGTCGGCCATCACGTTGGAGGAGGTGGTGGAGCTGCTCGTCGGCGTGCGCCGTGAGGGCCGCGACACTCCTTGCCGTGGCGGCCGAGCTCCTCTGCTGTACCGCCCGCGGACCCGCACCGTGAGGAAGAGAGGGGCACCGAAGGTCACCGTAACCATCCGAGTGCGACCTTCCCAGCCTGCACCGTGGGAAACGAAAGTCCATTTCGTTTTTCTGGCGCTAGGCCCGCGGGTGCTTTTGGCCCCGTTTGGTAGGGCTTCTCTACCGGCTTCATGAGCCGTTTGGATCCGTTTTCTACCAAACGGGGTAAAGTAAAATAGCTTCACTTGTGAAGCCTCTAAAAACATGTTCTCACAGTGATTTGGGATGGGATGGAGCAAAAAAAAAATGGCTTCTCCCGGTTCCTCCTTCAGACCCCTAAAAACATGCTCTTACAGGGAAGTCATTTTGCCAAACGGTTTACCAAAACCACTTCAGCTCCACTGGTGAAACTGTTTGTGAAGCTAAAGGGAAAAAAAAAACCTTCACTGGTGAAGTGAAGCCCTGCCGCCTTAATCCTCTTGCGGCGCGGGCTTCCGAAGCGTCCAGGCCAACAAACGTGGGTCGCTGCACGCCATGGGCCTGTCCCAGAAGCCGTCTAAAAAAACAAACACGCCCATGACGACTGCATTGCCGGGTCGGGTCGATCGCCTCTATACTCACTCAACAACAGCAATGGTCCAAAACAGGAGCACTCCCAGCAGACTGGCAGTAGCGTCTCCGGGCTCGGCCGCTCCACACGTGACGATGACGATGACGACGTGACAGAGTACTCCTACAGCTACAGCAGAGGCAGCCAGAGCTCCGGTCGCGGTCGGCGTCGGCCCGACGGCCCCAAGCAGAACAAACAACTAACCAAGGGTCGCTGCCGAGGCGGGGCCCCCGCACGGCCAGTCGTCTTCTACTCGTCCTCATCTGGGCTCCCACTGCTGGACAGTGGACCCGTGGTCCCGTCCCGTCCGGCCGTGTGGCCAGGCCGACTGGCCGTGGTGGTTATGGTTAATGAGGACGTGCGAGTTGAGGTCTTGATTGCACGCCATGATGGCTCCTGATCATTTGCTGCTGCTGTTTTTTCCCTTTCTTTTGAGAAATCAGAAATGATCCTGGGAGTTTTATTCGAGAAGTAGTAGTACATAACGACAGAACGGAAGATTACGGTCATGATGAATAGAGTACATGTTGTACCAACACCTATCAGACTAAGCTCTCTGTCTTGCACCAATACGGTTCGGCTCTACCTCCTCCATGTACTTCATACACAAATGAGTTATTTTTATTTTCAGAATGGACTAAAAGTCAGAGAAACTACAATTTTTTTATTCCATTGGCTCCAACTTCTTCGTGTATGTAACAAGAAGTTGAAGCCATTTGCAGCGGTGCCATGCATGGCCTATAGATTGACTTTAAACGAAGGAAACATAAGAGAATTCATCCAAGGTTGAAAATGTGGGCTACGGTATTTACCTTGCTCAAACCGCTATGACAGCTATAGCGGTCGCTAAGACATTTACCCTTTTAGCAGAGTCCATGCCATTTATATAGGAGAAATGTAAATGATTGCTCACATAACACAATAAAAGAGATAAATAGAAGATAAGATATACTCCCTCAATCCTAAATTTAAATAAACTTCTAGAATTGTCCTAAGTGAAAATATTTTAAGTTTGACCAAATTTATAGAAAAGAGCATCGATATTTGTGACACCAAATTAGTATAACTAAATGTATCATGAAATATATTTTCATTATGTATTTATTTAGTGTCATAGATGTTGTTATCCTTTCCTAAAGTTGGTCAAACTTGAGAAAGGTTGACTTATGGTGATTCTAGAAATTGATTATTTTAGGATAGAGGGAGTATATAACATTAGGGGGTGTTTAGTTCACCCCAAAATCCAAACTTTGGCACTATGCAAAAAGAAAATTTTCCGTCATATCAAATTTGCGGTACATGTATGGAGTACTAAATGTTGACGAAATAAAAAACTAGTTGCACAGTTTGGTTGTACTTTGCGAGACGAACGTTTTGAGTCTAATTAGTCAACGATTGAACAATTATTACCAAACACAAATGAAACGCTACAGTACCACTACAGTATTTTTGGCGACGCCGATTCAGGCAACTAAACGAGTCCTTAGTACTTGTCAAATAGTCTAATACTACATCCGTTCCATTTTATCTGGCGCACAAGCATATCAAGATTCAAACTTCAAAAACTTTGACTAATAATTAGACTAATAATTTTTAACTATTATCATATAAACTTTATATGATTAGATTTGTAAGGAATTATACTATCCAATGATTATAAGTTTATAAGCATAAATAATATAATATAATATAACATAAAGCAAATGAATGGTCAAAGTATAATCTAGAAGATCGTGTCATTCTAACTTATGCCAGATAAAATGGAATGGAGGGAGTACATAAGTAAACACCAACTAGACAATCAAATATCGGTTGTTTAAGTTCTTACCTTAACAAAACATGTGTAATCTGTTTAGTGCTCCTAAATAAATAGCTTGCTAAGTTGTTTAGCGTCGCCATCACCTAATATAGTGCCAATAGCGGCCATGACGTAGAAAAAAAGAAAAAAAAACATAGCGGTGAGAGGCTCTAGCACTGTAGTGCCGCTATAGCCCGTTATTTTCAATGTTGGATAATTTTATAGAATAATTAGAATTCTACTCTAGGAAAATTTTCCTCTCTAACACTGTGGAAAAACGGGTCTAACAAGAATAATCTATTGCATACGAATCTTACCAATTGCCTCCATGGGCAGGTACACAGCTGTCGGATGCGAAAGAGGCCTAAGTGCACAAAAAAAAAAGAGACAGGTCAAACAAAATAATCTATTGCATAAGAATCTTTAGTATGGTACCCAGCCTTTTGAAGAAAATCATTTGTCTTTCATGTGCACTGCATCTAACTGCAGCTTCCATGTGTGTTCTTTTCATTTTGGTTGCCTCAGGATATCGGGATACTATGTTTTTTCTATTCGTGTATTTTGTGGCGCACTGATTTGTCAGAACTTGGCTAGCTATATCTCGATTTGTAGTCCCTCCATCACAAATTAGAAGACAGTCTAACTTTTTTGGAGAGTCAAAGCATCTCAAATTTAACCAAATTTATATAATAAAATAAAAATATTTATGATATCAAATAATTATCATTAGATTCTTTATTAAATATATTTTTATAGTATACATACTTGATGTTAGAAATCTTTGTAATTTTCTTTATAATTTTGGTCAAACCTAAGATGCTTTGACTCTCTGAGAAAATTGGAATGTCTTAATTTGGGATGGAGGGAGTACATGTGTTGGGCCTCAGTTCTTTGCTTTGAACATATATTGGAGATTTTGGGAGTTTTAATTGAATAACGTTTGAGTAAACTAAATTAGACCCCTTTAAAAAGGAGGAAAGATGTAGTATAACATGAACAACAGTCCTTAAACCTTTTGTATGAGCCTTTAAACTGGTCAAATATGCCGGTCACACTAAAAATATTCCTAACAAAGATGCATGTAATAGTAAACCATATAGCATTGCTGACATCAAGCTTAACATGTCCGGTGCTCTGGTTCGTTCGCTTCTTTTATAATCCGTCTTTTTCAGCTTGTTTTTTCAGCCGGAACAGTATTTTTCTCTCACAACAAATCAGCTGGAATAATGTTTCGGCTTGTTTTTTCAGCGAAGCGAACGGGGCTATTACTGTAACGTCCTGCCTCTACAAGGCCGGGCCTGCTTACATCTGATAGCTTTTTTAGGATATAGACTGCCCTCACAGACTCACACAAGTCTTTTCTGCGCACTTTGTCCTCATTCATGCGCACCCGGAAAGGACTTCCCGGTCGGTCACCCATCGCTCCAGGCCAAGCACGCTTAACCTTGGAGTTCTTAAGAGATGGGCTTCTAGAAAAGAAGTTGCAACTTATTGGTATGAGTATCCTATTAATCCTGTTAAGCTCTGGGTCGGAGTGTTACATCCTCACCCCCTTAGGAGATCGACGTCCTCGTCGGTCAATCCCAAGCCAGGAGCGTCCTCTCTTAGCCACGTCCGTGTGTCCAGAGCCGACGCATGTGCCATGCTGGGTGACCACGCCGGATCCACACCAGCCATGCGCACCATGCCTGCGCAACTGCGACACACGCGCCTGTGAAACCGTGAGAGTCGGCTCTGATACCATTCTGTAACGTCCCGCCTCTCTGAGGCCGGGTTCGCTTACATCTGGCAGCTTCTCTAGGATATAGACTGCCCTCACAGACCAACACATGTCTTTTCTGCGCACTTTGTCCTCACTCGTGCGCACCCAGGAAGAACTTTATGTAACGTCCCGCCTCTCCGAGGCCGGGCCCGCTTACATCTGACAGCTTCTCTAGGGTATAGACTACCCTCACAGACCAACACAGGTCTTTTCTGCGCACTTTATCCTCACTCGTGCGCACCCGGGAAGAACTTCCCGGTCGGTCACCCATCGCTCTAGGCCAAGCACGCTTAACCTCGGAGTTATTTGCATATGGGCTTCCAAAAAAGAAGTTGCAACTTATTGGTATGAGTATCCTATTAATCCTGTTAAGCCCTGGGTCAGGATGTTACATCCTCACCCACTTAAGAGATCGACGTCCTCGTCGATCAATCCCAAGCCAGGAGCGTCCTCTCTTGGCCACGTCCGTGTGTCTAGAGCCAGCGCATGTGCCATGCTATGTGACCACGTCGGATCCACACCAACCATGCGCACCATGCCTGCGCAACTGCGACACACGAGCCCGTCAAACCGCGAGAGTCGGCTCTGATACCATTATGTAACGTCCCGCCTCTCCGAGGCCAGGCTCGCTTACATCTGGCAGCTTCTCTAGGGTATAGACTGCCCTCATAGACCAACATAGGTCTTTTCTGTGCACTTTATCCTCACTCGTGCGCACCCGGGAAGAACTTCCCGGTCGGTCACCCATCGCTCTAGGCCAAGCATGCTTAACCTTGGAGTTATTTGCAGATGGGCTTCCGGAAAAGAAGTTGTAACTTATTGGTATGAGTATCCTATTAATCCTATTAAGCCCTGGGCCAGGATGTTACATCAATAAACCCCTTGTTTGATAAATCTTCTAACTCAAGCCAACAACAATGCAGACCGCATGATTGGACAGTTGGTTCAGAAAAGGAATAAAGCCTAGGACGAGAGGGACCTTCTGCTGCAGAGGGTCGATGAGCTAGAGGAATACAACGGCAACCTGCACGAGGAGTTTCACGCGCTCTACAATGGGGTTGGCCCATATGCTCCACCGAACGCCGCTGGCATGGATATCGACGATGACAACCAGGATGAGCCTGTAGTTTCACCTAGGGGCGATGGTGACGTCTCCGATCCCGACGATGGCCCCGAGGAGTAGGCTAGTTGCCTTGCGCTAGTATCTAGGTCCTGTCGCGATGCCTTCAACAACTTGTGTCGCTATGCTCCCGACATGGTTGACACAAATGCTAAAAGAATAGCCAGTTTCAAGAAGGGTCTCAATCCAAAAATGATGAAGCATGTTGGTACCAACAACCGCATCAGATTCAATGACTTCATAAGTGACTGTCTGAAGCAGGAGAAGAATAACAGCGCTAGCACCGCAGCCAAGACACGCAAGAGAGCCCTTAAAGGTGGTCCGTCGCAAGCTAGAGCACCTATGGGAGGTCATCCTCCATATCGCCCATCGGCACTTGACGCTAGGTTCAGGCCACCTCAGCAAAGAAGTCAGAATTTCCGTGGACCCCAGAAGCCTTACAAGATGGCAGTACAGCCCAACAAAGCAGTCGCAACTGCGGTACAAGACAGTTCTAAGGGAGCTGTGGGATCTGCTAGGACAGTGAGGGGACCCTGCTATAACTATGATCAACCCGGCCATTTCTTGAGGTTTTGTCCGTACCCACCCAAGAAGAAGCAGCAGACTTATAATGCTAGAGTGCATAGTACGACAGTGGATAAAATTCCTGAGGGAGAGCCTGTCACTACTGGTAAGTTTCCTGTCAACAAAAACCCTACAGTTGTTCTATTTGATTCTGGGTCATCGCATTCTTTTATGAGTCAAGCATTTGCACAGAAACATGAACAACTATGCACAGAATTGGGTTATGGTTACCGTATAAGTTCAGCAGAGGCTGATGTTTTGACCAACTAGATGGTTCGAGGGGCAACCCTTGAATTAGGTAGCAGGAAGTTCTGAGTGAACTTAATAGTTATGCCTGGATTAGTCTTGGATGTCATTATAGGGATGAATTGGATGAAGGATTGGGAAGCAGTCATAGATACTGGAAGTCGAGTACTTACCATTAAGGATCCCCTGGGTGAGGGTACTTTCCAAGTACCATTGCCTCAGAGAACAGACCTTATAAGTGTTACATGTGCTACGGCAGTCATTCCTATTTATCAGATTCCGGTGGTGTGTGAATTTATGAATGTATTCTCGGATGAGCTACCTGGTCTTCCGCTAGATAGGGAGATTGAGTTTGGAATTGAGTTAGTCCCCAGAATAGCTCCGATTTCAAGGAGACCCTATCGGATGCCTTCAGATGAACTAGCTGAGCTAAAGAAACAGTTAGAAGATTTATCAAACAAGGGGTTTATTCGCCCAAGCAAGTCTGAATGGGGATGTCCCGCCTTGTTTGTGAAAAAGAAGAAAGATGGCACGTTGAGAATGTGCGTAGATTACAGGCCACTCAACGCTGTAACCATAAAGAATAAGTATACCTTGCCTCATATTGATGTTCTGTTTGACCAATTATCCAAGGCCAAGGTGTTCTCAAAAATAGATTTGAGATCCGGTTATCATCAGATTAAGATTAGGCCACAGGATATACCAAAAACTACATTTTCCACCAGATACGGGTTGTATGAGTATCTTGTCATGTCCTTTGGCTTGACAAATGCTCCTACATACTTTATGTTTTTGATGAATACAGTTTTCATGCCAGAATTGGATAAGTTTGTGGTAGTGTTCATTGATGATATTCTGGTGTACTCCGAGAACGAGAAAGATCATGAAGAGCATCTGAGAACTGTCTTGACTAGACTTAGGGATCATCAACTATATGCTAAGTTTAGCAAATGTGAATTCTGGTTGAAGGAAGTTCCTTTCCTTGGTCACATTCTGTCAGAGAATGGGGTTTCAGTCGATCCAAGTAAGGTGCAAGAAGTTATGAATTGGAAAGCACCGACCACAGTTCATGAGATTAGAAGTTTCTTAGGACTAGCGGATTATTACCGTCGCTTTATACCAGATTTTTTGAAGATTGCCAAACCGATGATAAGTCTCCTACAGAAGGATCACAAGTTTGTGTGGACAGAGTGTGAAGCAGCTTTCCACACTTTGCCGAAACTGTTGACCACTGCTCTTGTTCTAGCATAACCAGATATCGAGAAACCATTTAATGTGTTTTGCGATGCATCGAAGACTGGATTGGGCTGTGTTCTTATGCAAGAAAGGAGAGTCATTGCTTATGCATCACGTCAATTAAGAAAGCACAAGGTCAACTATCCAACACATGATCTTGAACTTGCTACAGTTGTGCACACCCTAAAAATTTGGAGACATTATCTACTTGGTAATGTGTGCAACATTTTCACAGATCACAAGAGTCTTAAATACATCTTTACCCAACCAGAGCTAAACATGAGACAGCGTAGATGGTTGGAATTGATCAAGGATTACAACTTGAATGTGCAATATTATCCTGGAAAAGCCAATGTAGTGGTAGATGCTTTGAGCAGAAAGTTACATTACTTGAATGTGTAGCCATTACTTGAAGATGGGTTCGATCTAATGCATCCTACTGTGTTGCATAGTATTTAGATTAGTTGCTCTTTGGAGAGTAAGATAATAGAAGGCCAGAAAACCGACAAGGGGATATTCCACATCAAAGAGAAAATAAAAAAAAGTCATCTCCACACTTTAAAGTGGATGAATAGGGCATGTTGTGGTTTGACGACCATCTTGTGATTCCCAAGGATTGAGAGTTTAGGAATAAACTCATGGATGAAGCTCACCTTTCTAAGCTATCTATCCATCCTGGAAGTAGTAAGATGTATCAAGAACTAAGATCTCGTTATTGGTGGACCAAAATGAAGAAAGAAATTACAGCATATGTTGTCAGATGTGACACACGTTGTCGAGTGAAAGCCATTCATATGAAACCTGCCGGTATGTTGCAACCCTTATCAGTCCCTAGTTGGAAGTGGGACGATATTAGTATGAATTTTATCATAGGTTTGCCCACTACTCAAAAAGGACATGATTCGATTTGGGTAATTGTGGACCGTCTTACCAAGACCGCTCATTTCTTGCCTGTCAAAATAGATTATCGACCACCTCAATATGCCGAGAAGTATATCGTAGAAATTGTGAGGTTGCATGGTATACCAAAGACCATAGTATCTGATAGAGGCTCACAGTTCACGGCTCACTTTTGGGAACATTTACACAAAGGCTTAGGAACTAGTTTGATTCGCAGTACCGCTTATCATCCTCAGACAGATGGTTAGACTGAACGAGTGAATGCTGTTTTGGAGGATATGTTAAGAGCCTATGTATTGTCTGCTAAGGGATCATAGGAGTCATGGTTACCGTTAGCTGAGTTTTCTTATAATAATAGTTATCAAGAAAGCATCAAGATGGCTCCCTTTGAAGCTTTATATGGCAGAAAATATAGAACACCATTGAATTGGGTCGAGCCTGGAGATAGAAGGTATTATGGCATTGACTTTGTAGAAGAAGCTGAGAAGAAAGTTCATATTATTCAGCAGAATATGAAAGCTGCCCAATCACATTAGAAAAGTTATGCAGACAGAAGAAGGAGACCTCTTGTGTTTGAAGTTGGTGACTATGTTTATCTGAAAGTCACGTCAATGAAGAAGAAAAGGTTTGGAGTCCAAAGAAAGCTTGCCGCGAGATTCATAGGACCATACAAGATCTTGGAACAAAGAGGTCCGGTAGCCTACAAGTTAGAGTTACCTGAGACAATGAGTACTGTTTTCCCAGTTTTCCATGTATCATATCTCAAGAAATGTTTGCGTGTTCCGGAGGAAAGAATAGAACCTCGAGGTATCCAACTCAAATCAGATTTGGTGTATCGTGAGCAACCAGTCCGGGTGTTAGACACTAAGGAACGTGCTACTTGGAATAGTGTGGTGAAAACATACAAGATACAGTGGGATCATCATGATGAGGGAGATGCAACTTGGGAAACGGGAGAGTATCTACAAAAAGCTTATGAAGATTTTTATAACAAATGGTTCGTAACCCAAATCTCAGGACGAGATTTTTATAAGGGGGGAGGGCTGTAACACCCCGGTGTTATGCTTGCATTTAGGCACTACAAATCTTACATATCATGCATCATCAAGCATCCTAATCATACATGCCTAATCATGTAAATAACAATTAAAACACTGCTTCGAAACATTTGAAACATGTTGTGCAACCTGAATGTTGCATACCTTTGTTAGAATTGTTTTGCTCTAATTTTGCTTGCTAGGTTAGTAGAACTTGTTTGGCTATCATGGTAAATCATCTAGAAATGTTTAGTTCAATTTTTGGAGCAAGGTTTGTATTCAAATTAATTCAAAATTTTGCTTCCAAACTAATTTCTCGAAAATTAGGGTTTTGAGTTAAACATGGACTTTGATTTTACAATTCAAAATCTAGAAAGAATTTGGCTTTGGTCATAAAAGCAAAGTTGTAGAGAATTAAATTTTAATCAACTTTCATTTTTGGTACATTTTCAAAAGATGTCATTTTCTTACTCAAAATAATATTTGAAAGTTGGCATTTAAAAATTCCTTGAAAATACAAATGAAAAGGGCTTTTTCTCCTTCGCGGGCCGCCGCCTCGCTTCTGGCCCACGGCTGAAGCCGGCCCAGCCAGCCTCTCGCCGCGCCGTGCGCCTTGCCTTGGCCCAGCCTAGCCCAGCATCGTGCCTGGCCTACGTCCACGTGCGCCTGCCCACTGACGCGCCGCGCCGCACGCCCGACCGCGGCAGAGCTTGCCCGCCGCGTGGCGGCCATGCGCCGTCGACGTCGCCGCGCGTCATAGCCAGCCTGCGCCCGCGCCCACGCGCCCGCCTATTCCTACCGTAGCCGGAGTGCTCACTCGCTCATTCCCGCACTGCCTCTCCTCTCCGCCAGAGCCGCGCGCACTCGCTCTGCCTCTCGCCACGCCACCGCACCCGCCGGTGAAATCCACCGCGGCTCCTCCACCTCATCCAGCAATCACGTGCCCGTAGCTCCGCCTCGCTCTCCTTCAAGTCGTGCTCGCGTTTGCGCCGACTGCTGAGCTCAGGTAGAGCCGTCTCAAGCCCCGCCACCGTCGGCCATGGCGCCGCCGTGCTCGGCCGCCATGGAAGACACCTTCCTCCTCTTATCCAACCTCGCCTAGCTACCCTCCCGCCTTCGCCATCTTCTCGCGAACCTCGTTCTCCCACTAACTCGCCCTGTCCCGGCCGGCAATGGCCGCCGGCCTCGTGGCCGAGCCACGCCACCGCGACGTCGCAAGCGCCGGCGTGGCCTCTGCCTCAGCCGAGCCAGGCCGAAAGGCCATGGGCCAACGCTCTGTTGGGCCGCCTCCCCCTTTCCCCTTTGCTCGGGCCGCGCAGGCCAAAAGTGGCCGTGGGCCGATGGAATCCAGCGGGCTGGCCCAGTAGCCGTAGGATAAATGGTTTTCAATTTATTCTTTATTATTTGAAAATAGAAATGGTTTGAAAAATGTTTGGATACTCAAAGTTGCTCCAAATCTATTGAAATAAATTTGTCTAGGTTCCTTATCATTAGATCTAATTAGATAAATTATTGCATGTCATTTTTGAGATACTTTGCTGTAGAATTTTATTTAATCATGTATATTGCTGATAACTTGAAAAATATGTAGAAAAATCTATAGGCTTCAGAAAAATATGATTTCTAAGTTTGTTAATCTTCTTATGTAATGTACTTCCTAGGAAAAATATGTTTCATGCATATGCTGTGGGAAAATTTTGAGGTGTAGTTCAAGTGCCTTTAATGACTGATTTTTGTTATTTTAGCTAGAGAGCAAACTTTGTATAAAACATGCATGTGATAATTTTTGTACAGTCATTGTATGCTATGAAGAACCTAGAAAAAATACTAACTCTGTTGTTTGACACTTTTCACAGTTCAAAGTATTTTTATGTTCATAATCCTGCCATGCCGTGTCATTTTTGTGTAGACTATTTTACTTATCCAAATGCCATGAAAATTTTATGGTAGTCTACTTAGAGTAGTACTATGCTACCGTAATTTTCTTAGATTTTTATAAGCACCAGAAATATAGGTTGCTGTTGTAGCCCTAGTTTAAAATGAAATAAAATAATCCTCTTTAATGCAAGTTAGTTAATAATGTTAGCTTTGGTGTATCTTTGAAGCATTTAATAAGATGTGTTGACTTAACATATTAGTAGTAGAAGAGAATGCAGTAGATGACATGTGCTTGTAGTATATTTTCTTGGATGATGTTGACTACCTTGCATTCAAAAATATCCATTGTATTCATCTCATCCGATGCACCGATTGCATAAGCACTTACGCACATTGCATCATACAGGATCATAAACCGAGAACTCAGTCATCATACCCGAGGAGCCTGAGGAGCAGTTCGAGGTGCAGCCGTAGGAAGTGCCAGAAGTCGACGAGGAGGACGTTGAGGAACTTCCGAAGTGCCCTGATCACCATCCGAGCTCCTTCGAGAGAGGCAAGCCCCGGAGCATTTTTCTCCCGGTTTGCAATTATTAATTCAATGCTTTACTTTAATTGATGCATTACGTTCAGGAGTTGTTTGCAACCGTTGCTGCATTATACCTTGTTTACCTTTGTTATACTATATCCTTGTTACTTGGGTATCCGCAGTCGAGTCAATGCTTAGTTGGCTTAGACCGGTAGAAGTCGAGTGATTTCCTGTCACCTGCAAGCTATAGGTGGTTACCTAGATCTGCTTGGATGACTATGAAGTCATGGTATAACTAAGTGTTAAATGAAGTTGAGACCGGACGGAGACTTGCAGAGTTTTGGACTGTAGTGTTTTCGTCTATGTCGATTAAGGACCGACCATTGTTGGGCCTCGAGTCATGTTGAACACATGCCTTACATTTAGCTGGCCGAATAAAGTACCTTCCGACCGCGAAGCTAGGAGATTATTCGGGCCGAGTAGATTACCCGCAACGCACTGTGCCGAAGCAGGTGTGGTAGGACACGGGGGCGAGATGATAAGACCAAAGTGCAGTCGGTCGGCCCCCGGGTACATGTGGTTCCTAGCAAACTCGAGATTCTTAGATAGTTGACTTGGTGATCAATATCTCACTTTAGCGGGTGAGTGAGGTTTGTGTAAGGAATAAATCATCAGCTGGTTAGGAATCGATTCGAATTGCCATCGCTCCTGGATAGTGAGCACTTGACTTGAGTTACTTCATCGTAGTAAATGTTTATGGAACACTTGGATAGTTATAGTGAATATGACAGTATGGAAGTTGTTTAATGATCATTGGTTATCATTATCTGCTTAATCACATGTTTGCTCTAGTATAGGTGCAAATCTAGTCGATAGGTTAATAATAATTAAATTGATAATAATGCTTTTAGGAAGGTTCTTGAAAGGCTAAAAATGCTTCTTTTGTAAATGAGTCAGTTACCCTACTATAAAGCCCTTCATAATCCTTGGTGTCACTTATTTTTGGTTATATCGGGTAAGTCTAGCTAAGTACCTTCTCGTACTCAGGGTTTTATTCCCACTTGTTGCAGATGGGCAGATGTATTATGGCTACTGTATCAACTGCCTGTATCCTACGATGGGTGATGCTTAGGACCATGGGCATGGTCATTCCTTACGTCTCATCTGATGCTTTTGTTGGAGATGATCATTCGCTGACACTATATTTGAACTCCGCGTGAGTGTGTGTGTGGTTTGAACAAATAGCTTCCGCTACTTTTATTCGAACTTGTTTTGTAATAACTATGTTGAAACTCTGATGTATCTGAGATTGTGAACTTTTATGTAATATATGATGGTGACCGCTAAACTTATTACGGTCTTGGCTGGAATAGAAGTTGGTTTGAAATCCTTCATGATTTCATGGACTACCGGGTTATACGGGCTTAAGTTTGCTAAATCGTCTGCTCTGGCGGATAATTTTCTTACTTAATTTCGTATAATTGGTTGGTTCTATTCCAGGCCAAGCACGCTTAACCTCGGAGTTATTTACAGATGGGCTTCTAGAAAAGAAGTTGCAACTTATTGGTATGAGTATCCTATTAATCCTGTTAAGGCTCTGATGTAACATCCCGGCCCAGGGCTTAACAGGATTAATAGGATACTCATACCAATAAGTTGCAACTTCTTTTCCGGAAGCCCATCTGCAAATAACTCCGAGGTTAAGCGTGCTTGGCCTAGAGCGATGGGTGACCGACCGGGAAGTTCTTCTCGGGTGCGCACGAGTGAGGATAAAGTGCGCAGAAAAGACCTATGTTGGTCTGTGAGGGCAGTCTATATCCTAGAGAAGCTACCAGATGTAAGCGGGCCCGGCCTTGGAGAGGCGGGACGTTACAGAATGGTATCAGAGCCGACTCTCGTGGTTTCACGGACGCGTGTGTCGCAGTTGCGCAGGCATGGTGCGCATGGCTGGTGTGGATCCGGCGTGGTCACACAGCATGGCACATGCGCTGGCTCTGGACACACGGACGTGGCCAAGAGAGGACGCTCCTGGCTTGGGATTGATCGACGAGGACGTCGATCTCTTAAGGGGGTGAGGATGTAACATCCTGGCCCAGGGCTTAACAGGATTAATAGGATACTCATACCAATAAGTTGCAACTTCTTTTCCGAAAGCCCATCTGTAAATAACTCCGAGGTTAAGCGTGTTTGGCCTGGAGCGATGGGTGACCGACCGAGAAGTTCTTCCCGGGTGCGCACGAGTGAGGACAAAGTGCGTAGAAAAGACATGTGTTGGTCTGTGAGGGCAGTCTATATCCTAGAGAAGCTGTCAGATGTAAGCGAGCCCGATCTCGGAGAGGCGGGACGTTACAATTACATGAATGGTCTCTTCACTTGAGGCTCCGCAATGGCATCACAAATTAGCAAGTACTACGGATGGCAATGGGTTAGTAATTATGTGTTTGGTTTTTGAGGGATGATTGGGGATGTGATGGCTCAATCCAAGTTTAGACTGTGTTTGGTTGAGGGTCGACTAGGGAGATTTAGGGACATCCTCGTCCCCACAAATCGATCGGACGTGGCGGTCCCTTGTGCACGTCATTGCTCTTCCGTCCATGATTGTGCGGAGGTATGCGGGGTGGGAGGTGCCCGAGGCATGGTGTGAGGGGCGTGGGTTGTCGTTGGCGCAGGTCAGGACCCACGGGCGGACGGTTGGAGTCATTCCATAAGAAAACAAGAATGAAATCATCCCACAGCACCAAGGTATGGGTGGAGTAAATATCTCCCGCCATGAATTGCCTAATAAGTAAAATTTTATACCAGTATTAATACCCGTAGATAAGATTTTATATCGATGTCTACATCTATCATGTATAGAATAGATGGAATTCTTTGTATTTTAAACACTAATAGTTGAAATGATATACCCTCGTTCGTACCTAGGACAAGATCTCCATTCCTTGTCGTTCTACGAGAACCGTTGGAATCATAGCTCATCAAAGTTTGAAACCCACCTCTCCTGTGGGGTCTAGGTTATCAAGGTTATTAAGTTGTTTGACTAGTTGTGATTAGTCAGGATCGGTTATACATTACGATTAGTCAAGATCAATTCTAATTAGTCAGGATTAGTTAGGCTTATTGATGCCATGGTGACTAGATTTGATTAGACTATTTTGTAAACATTGGGGTCAAAAGGAGATGGCAGTGTCATTTCCCTATCCCAAAATCGAAACATGGATTAAAACCTATCTCATCTCTTATCTCCTCATCCCAGCCCCTAATTCGCACTAGTACAGTGCCCGTGCTAACGCTACGGAAACATGGAAACATGCATATTAAAACAACCAAACGACAGTTTGCTCTTTGCTGTATAAGACTTAGCATTTACAACTTAGTTGGTTATCATTTAGCACTCAACACGCACCATTCAAATAAACACTTGATCAGAAATTCCTTTTTAGTGAAATTGACTTAAATCTCTTCAAACACACAAAAAAAAAATCAAACCTTGCTGAAGACAAAAAATGTTTGTTGCACCCGAAACTTTCTAACTTTCTCCATATCAAATGATTTGTCATCATCCCCAGAGCCTAATATCATTGAGCAAACTTTTCCATTCATTCACAAATCATTCTCAGTAGCCTAGTGACAAGGTCATTATACGATCAGGAAGGTCATCCCATTCAACACTTGTCAGCATGGCGTAGTCTACTCTTCAAAGGATGTTATCTGTCAGATAATTTGCAGCATAGCCATCATCTTCAATGTGTTTATAACTGACAGAGATCATACCCCCCCATTTCGCGACTACCATGGTTGTCGTGGGAGGCTCTAGGGCATCCGGTAGGGGAGGCTTTGTTGCTGGTTTTCACGACGCAGATATTCCATGAATTTATGGTATCTGCAAAACAGATATCGTGACAGATCATGACATGAGGCCTTGACTTCATAAAAGAGCAAAATATTATGGAAAGTGACTATGAAAATGCTTGAGAAATAAATACGGTTCACATGTTTCTGAACAGCAAAAAATTCATACAGAAGGCATATTGCACATAAAAAAAATCCATACCCTTTAAAAAAAGCATATAGAAGGCTACATCACATTCATTTGTGCTAGCATCGCCATTTTCATGACCGAGCGATCCAGGTCGAACGTGGCAAGTAAATTTCCTAAAAGATTGATCTTGTTGAGTTGCTATTGTCAATGCTAAGTTATCTACCCAACAGACAGAATTGCAGCCCACTTCTTAAGGTTCTCCAGCAGCACATCCTAAGCACATGTAAATCCATTCTAGAAATTCATATGTACTCGTTGCCTCTTCTTTAATTTTCTATTGCACATTCTCACTATACAGATCATCAAGAAAAAAATGGATTTACGTATGAAAATAAAAGAAGAGGCAATGAGTATATTGCCCGTGCTAACATTACGGGACACATTAAGGACAAACTTAACTGATATAAATATGCATGTCCGACAGTATCTAAAAATGCGTACACAATAAAAAAAATAAAAGCCATCAGATCCTGGACACAAATTTGTACCTCTGACATTGAAGCAAGTACTTGTCCTGACAGTTGATTAGGCATGTGAATATCAGTGATGCACTTCAAACAGAAATCCAGTCTCAAATTCAGAGCACATACCATGCACTATCAAAACTCCAAAATAGAAATCCAGTTTGGAGGCAACAACACTGCTAACAACTACGGAAAGGTTGGATACAATGTACCCCATTCCGCAGTCAACAATAAGCTGGTACTCTGGATCCTCCTCAAGGATGGAACCTTGATTATTGAAGTTAGTGCCTTTCTTGTTAGTTTTCATTCTTAATATTCTACTGATAAAGGCTGAAAAAAATATTCTACTGATAAAGCATTGCAGTCAACAATAAGATGGTACTCTGGATCCTCCTCAAGGATGGAACCTTGATTATAGAAGTTAGTGCCTTTTTGAAGTGGATCTTCAACTTTCTGCAAACAAACAATGAAGAGGGAAGATTTTTACAGTAAGTCAGCGAATCCCCTGAGGGAAAACCTATTAAAAATCCAATTACACAAAATAGAATTAACTCACAGGATAGCCTTCATTTTCTAACAGTTCATCAAGATCCTCAACATCTCCATCTCGGCGCTGGAGCAGGTGGCGTCAGTGCCGGGCATGCACCACATACCATTCAATCAGATATTTTTATTCGCATCCACACATTGCTATATCCCATGGTCCCTCTAATCTATGTTACTTCCAGTTTCTCCAATCATGTAGCTTTCAGAGATCAAATCACGTTGCTTAGCATTCAGGAAAGGGGAGTATGTAGTACCTATTGCCGTAGCTTTCAAAGATCAAATCATGCGTTCCAATGAGGAGTGGCTGCTGCGATGAGCTCTGTAGGAACAACATCCGTGCGTGAGGCCATGTGGACCAAGATCGGCACAAGGCACCAGAGCCAGCCGCTTGCCGTTTCACGACCCTGCCCAACTGCGGTGGCGCTATAACAGAAATGGAAATTCCTTGAATTTCATTGTTTTAAATTAAACTATGGTCCTAATATGAAACTAACAAGAAAAGAATTGTGACCGTGCCACTCTCGTTTGAGGTGAACATAATAATCAACACCTATCATGTACCTTGAACTGTTCGTAATGCTTCAGAGTGTTATAACTTATACAACCTCTACAATAGGTAGGTTTGCAGCCATATTCTGAGCCAATAGAATTACAACAGAATAGACCATATTTTAGTTGTCCTAATACTCGTCACCTTTTGCAAAACCATAATGCATTGTTAGAGGAAGTAAACCACCCATAATATACCTATGAAAATCAGACCTTCACTCACTGTTGGTAACAGTGATTTGGCGATAGCCTCTGAGCTGACAGATTCAAGCCAGGATCATGAGCAATAGCGAGTCCATGATACCTTGAGTGACATCAATTCAGCACTCCACTGCCTGCCTCCTCTGTCTTGACTTCTTTGTTGTTCTTCTTCAATCCTCGTCTTCACTCTCGGCTTCACCATCCGGTGCTACAAATGCTTTGTCTAGAATTGGAAGGCTACCATCGCCTGGAACACCTCCACCATCGCCAACTCGATCTGCGTGCCCTTTCCCCTTAGGCTTCAGTTCCAGCAGCTGCAGGGCCCTCGCCACTGCCAGCCCTCTGCTCATGCACCCCTTATGGTGCGGCTCCTTCACCACGAGCTTGGACTCGAACATCCTGTCCTCATCCAAGCCGCTGTCGACGAAGAGCAGAACGATAGGGTTAGGGGAAGGAGCGGGGTGAAAGAGGGGACGAGGCGGCGCATCGCCGTCATCGGAGGGGAGAGGGTCCAACCGTCGAAGTCCATCTCCTCCACTGGTCAGTTGTTGGATGCATGGTCCATTAGGCCCGCTGTTGTGCGGCGCAGGCAGGATGCGGCGGCGTCGGCGAGGCGCGCATGGAGGGAGGCAGCCTCGTCCCCCTCGGCGGCGGCGGCGCGGGCCTAGAGGCGGCGGCGCAGGCCTGGAGGCGGCGCTCGGCCTTCATCCAAGCAGCGCAGTGGCAGATCGAGGCCGCCCCGACATTCTGGCCGCCGCATCATATCCTCGCCCGCTACTTCTTCTCCAATGCCGTCGGCGTCGGTGGCGGCATACGAAGGGGCCAATGGACGTCCGCCTCATGCGCGTGGGAGGTCCGCGGGAGGACGATGGAGGGCAGACACACTAAATATGAGCAGTCGGATTTGGACGAGTAATGAGAGAGAATGGCTAAGAGATAATCTGGTGCATCTGTTTTGATGTTGTTATATTTTCTGGGTGTATTCATGGGTGTGGATGTAACATAGGTCATGACTGTGGAGCAGACATTTATTGTGTGGCTGTAAATTTATTCTAACTGTATTATAGGGGTAGTAGATGAACCAACCGTCCAACCGCCACCTACGGTGTTTACCGTGCTTTTTCCGTCGTCCCATTGGCCAAAGGAGAAAAGAAGGAACTTAAATAAAGGAAAAAAAAACTCAAAAAGAAAAGAAAAGGCAAAGAAGAAGGGGGCAAAGTGGGAAGCCATCAAGTTCCACAAAATCTCGCATCTGCTTCGACTCCCATCTGCTCTCCTCGCCGCCACCTGCGCCGTCAGAGCAACCGAGCAGTCTGCGACCGCGCTGCCGCTCTACGACTGGCGACGGCGCCGCAGCCCCAGTCGCAGCCGCCTCCGCTGAATTCGGGGGCTCGCCGAATACCGCCTCCAATCGTCTGCGTCCGGGTGCAACTGAATCCGGCACCACCCTGTGCCTCCTGGCATGGCACTCCGAGAGGAGGGAGGAGGGGCTCAACAGGTGAGAAAATTTTGAGACGAGTGTCGGTGGTTATGGATGCATCTTTAGTTGATCGATTCCCTTGTAAAAGGAAAAGACCTAGGTTGATTCCTTTATCAGAGTGGATACTTTACTTGCTGTCATGGTTGTCGACATCGGGTAATGAGCCTGAATGGGGCTGAATGGGATCCTAGACTATTAGCCTTAATGGGAAACCTAAATCCGCAGACCCTAGGGGAGGCTTTCTTGAAGGTTTATGAAACGGTGCTGTGACCTTTCCCATTTCTTAGACGTACGGTTGGAGAAATTGATAGACTGCCGTGTTTTTAGCTTTCATGGTTCTTCTTCCACAGCGAGATGAATCTGCATTCTTCCTGCGCATTCATTAATGCCATATGATTTAGTTTCCTTCACTTCAGAATCTTGTTAGGTCCTTGTGGTTATTAGGTGAAACTATTTTTTCCCCTTCACCAATATGGTGGTTGTGGTTCATTTCTGCAGGTTAAGGTACCATCTTTGTAGACTCGGCTGAAGAAATTGGTTGTTGGTATGATGAAGACTAGGACGAGTAGGAGCTTACAGAAATCTGGGAGAGGTAATCAGGTCCAAGGAGAAGGGCCAAACTGGGTTCTTGTTGCTGGCGGGGTTTTGCTTAGCACGCTTTCAGTCAAGATTGGGTGCAAACTAAAGCAGTTGTTCGACGGGAAGCAGCAAAATAATACTTCCAAAGGTCTTATGTTATCTCAGGCCCCTATCTGCAGTTGCAATCTTGATCTTGTCTCCGTATTCTTTGTACACTGGCTGCTTACTGTGCAAAATTGCAGCTAAGAGAAGGCCTGAAGCATGTGAGCTGCACTCAGATCTCTACCGGTTCGGTGACCAAACTGGCTGCTACTACTGTATGTCAGGTGCTTTATCTGTAACTTTTGCTCTGTTCTGTTTCCTGTTACTCACTTATTTGTGAACATTGTAGTTTATATCGCACTGAATTTAGTGCTAGAATACAGATCTGCCATGCTTGGGGGCTAACCTGCACTATTGGTTGTTTCCTGCTTCTTGGTGGACCTTTTAATTTGTAGGGATTGGAATAATTTTCGAGAGAATTCCTTATTTGACACTGGGAAAATGAGTCGTTCCTTTTTTGGCCCTGAAATTTTCTTCGTTCCCTATTTGACACTCACTTCAACTTTCGTTCCTAATTTGACACTGCCGTCAAATCCGTTAGCTAACGGTGTTAACTAGCCGTTAAAAAGACGTTTTTGCCCCTAGAAAAAAAGCGGCGAAGCAAATTTGAGAGGAAAAAAAAACCTGCGCCTTTTTTTTTAGCTGGGCGCATGCATCAGAGGCGGGCACAGGTTTTTTTTCCTCTCAAATTTGCTTCGCCGTTTTTTTTCTAGGGGCAAAAACGTCTTTTTAACGGCCAGTTAACACCGTTAGCTAACGGATTTGATGGCAGTGTCAAATTAGGAACGAAAGTTGAAGTGAGTGTCAAATAGGGAACGAAGAAAATTTCAGGGCCAAGAAAGGAACGACTCATTTTCCCAGTGTCAAATAAGGAATTCTCTCTTTTCGAGAGTTCTCTCATAATTTTCAGCATGCATTAAATTAGTGCTAGAATAAAATTTTAGAATGCAAGTTTTAGACCTGTGTTATATGTTTGGCTCTGTGTTAACTTGTAAACAAAATGCCCTTTGTCGCTGTCCTCTAACCTTGAAGTTATCTGATGGAGTTTTGTAGTTTCTTTCATTAATGCAATAGGGGGAACCTATGTAGCAAGGACATGTATACGTAGATGCATTTTAGTATATTTTTTAAAAAAATACTCCCTCCGTCCAAAATTACAATTCATTCCAACTTTCTAGGAGAGTCAAAGCATCTCAAGTTTGACCAAATTTATATAATAAAACAATAACATTTATGATATCAACTAATTATCATTAGATTCTTCATTAATAATATTTTCATAGTATACCTATTTGATGTCATAAATTTTTGTAATTCTCTCTATAATTTTAGTCAAACTTAAGATGCTTTGACTCTCCAAGAAAGTTGGAATGAATTATAATTAGGAACAGAGGGAGTAATAATGATGACATGGGCTAACAATGGAGCCCTGATGTTTATTGAGCTTTGAGGAGCTGCAATGGCACTAGTTGTTGCTGCCATTTCTGGATTGGAAAAGTTAAGCAAACGAACACTAGATCTGAAAGAGAAAGAAATAAGACCTACCAAAATTGACTATGGGTGAAGGTATATAGGAAAAAAATGGAATATGGGAGAGGGAACAAATTCATTGCCAGTCGCTGCTGACTATGTGGCCTGTGCGCCCGATTAGCTCCCAGGGCCATTGTGCGGCACTGTGGCACATGGGAGGGCATGGGGGGCCGTGCATCGCTGTCTCACTGCTGCCTTGCTGGCAGCAGGTTCTAGAGGTTGCGGCCTCATGGAATCGTGTGTGCCATGTGCATGTTGCGGTGGGGTGGACTGGAGGTTAGGGTAAGTCAGGGGATGTGTGCAAGGGGAATGAACTGTGTTGGGCTACATCTCCGAAGCAGGCCAATACATCTCTGCCCACATATATGTTCTCTTCTTTTTATATGTAGCTGCTGTGTATGCATATCTGATACGTTTACAGGAGATGTACATCTTCTGCTGTCTGTGTGCTACAAGGGTCCGGGCGGGCGGTGTGTGTGTGTGTGGGGGGGGGGGGGGGGGGTTGGATAGGACATTTTTGGTGGGTTGGACAATTGCATTGCAGGTCTCCGGTGTTTGCATGCATAAGAGTCGTACATATCCACAAAGTAATAGTCTGACTTAATGATTATGGCATTCTACCAAATTTCCAGCTTGGGATACGAGTTTAGCATTTAGAGACACTGATAATTTCATTGTTTCTGGCTGTTGCTTTCACTATGCTGATTGAACTGAATTAATAAATTTAGTTCTTGGGTTGGATTTTACACTAGTTCATTATTATTTATTTTGTTGGTGGCATGAAAGTTCTTCCTAAAAATTGTTATTACTAATTCCTATTACCATGTGCAGGGCTTGCAAATGGTGGAGTGGAAGTCAAGCAAGCACCTGCAAGTCCTGTGCCCAAATCAGTTGAATCCTCACTTCCACTTGTCAAGATACCCACGCCAGAATCAAGCAAAGAGAACAGCGGTGTTATGTGGATATCCTCACCTGATCGGCTTGAAGATCCTCGGAGGCCATTTCAGTACTCAAACAGTTCTGGCTCTCCCTGTGTTTCAGAATCAGGATCTGACATTTATAGCAAAAGAGAGGTCATACAGAAGCTAAGACAGCACCTCAAGAAACGTGATGAGATGATCATGGAGATGCAAACTCAGATTGCTGATCTTAAGAACTCTCTTAACATTCAGGTGACACAGTCCACCAATCTGCAGTCTCAATTGGATGCTGCCAACCGTGATCTGTTTGAATCCGAACGAGAGATTCAACATCTAAGGAAGATTATTGCAGATCATTGTGTCGCAGAAGCACTTTCTCATGAGAAACCTTTGCAAGCTGGACATTGGCAGTCAGATGCCGCAAATGGGCATTCCAACGGCTATGCTGATGGTAGTGTTGATGATGCTGACCTGCATTGTGTTAGCATTGAGAAGAGGAAGGGAGAAGTAGAGAGGGTGGAGATGCTCAAGAAAGAGGTTGTTGAACTGAAGGAAGTCATAGAGGGAAAGGACTTTGTGCTTCAGAGCTACAAGGAACAGAAGGTGGAACTGTGCTCAAAGATCAGGGAGCTGCAGGAAAAGCTCTCAGCACAAGTGCCAAACATCTTGTAGGATCTATGTGTGGTGCTTTTTAGAAGATTGAATCTAAGCATAATGTTGCCATGTCCCATGAGCAGCAGAGGGGGTCCCGCTTCAGTGAGGATTGCAGGAGAAGCTCTGGGCATAATGGTCACTCATGCCAAACACTATGCTAGGATCTTTGTGGAATGCTTCTCTTTTCCTTTTTAGAGGGGAACTTTGCATAATGTTAGGTTAATTTGTTTCTTTCTTGGCTGTCATAAATGTTAGGTTTGTTTGCTTTCTTCCTTTTTCAATATCTGGCCCTTGGTTGCTCAAAGTTTACAGAGGGTTTCTTTTTGTCCGTTGCTAGGCTTGTAGCCCTAGGGTAACTCAATTGAACTTCATACTCAAGTTGGTGTACAGGTTCTCAGATTTCAAGAGAAAAAATCTGTAGTGTGCCTCTGCCTCCTATTTCAGGGCAGTTCTGTTTTCAGTGATCTTTGGAATGTTCGGATGGCATTTCTAGAACTATGGCATTGCCCTTGTTTGTGATTCCTTCTGGATGAAAAGAGAGTTCGGACGGTGTATGCCATTGCTCATCTGATAGTTATTGGGATGTGAGCAGCTGCAGAACATAATGCATGTGATTGGGCTATGGGTAACATGCAGTGTTCTTGCTTTAGGCTGCCTCAGTCACCAGCTCATGCAAAAAAATTTGCACCTCTTGCTTTCGCTCATGCAAATCTGAGATCGTACGCAGGAGTATACTAGAATGAACAGTGTACTTTAAGTTTGGTCAAATAGATGTGTCACATGACACATTCTTGGTAGTGTGATCCCTCTGTTGTCCCTAGTGAAAGCGAAGGGTTAGTTTGAGCCAAGCTGTGAATCCTAGAGGCTAGAGTACATATCTTTCAGATGGTGTATCAAATTATCAGTCACTAAAATTTAAAGAATTATTCTAATTATTCTAATCTATATACTGTACACCTGTCCTGTGCCGTACACTTTTAGAGCAGCTTTTGGCACTGTTAGGTACAGTACATAGTATATTAGAGGTAATAAAATCACTCAAATGTCAATAGAACAGTAATAGGAATTATTCTTTCCAGGAAACCTAAAGTCTAGAGCCACATGATGCAAATCAAGTGAGCTGAATCCGGCATCGTAAGCCTTGTCTGGGTCAGTTTTAATATTCTGCTCATATATAATAAGACAGGCCGGATCATATAACTATGGATGAAAACGGATCGGATACGGACGGATAACACTGATATTACATTTGTTTTCATATTTCTGTCCGGATTTTGGATTCGAATATGGATAGTTTCAACCATGCCGGATAGGATACGATTGGATATCGACATCATAAATATGTGATTTGAGTATTCGGATACGGATACGGTATCGGATGTTGAATATCCGGACTCGGATACAGACAGATCTGAACCCCTCTAAACGGATCTGGTCTGTCAGAAAATATCCGTACCGTTTTCACCCCTACATATAATCTAGCTCTAGCTTATTAAAGAAGCATATCTTATTATGTTGGTGCAAGCTGAAGTGAAGTGGATATACAACTGGATCTCTGACTCTGTCGCAGAGGACAAGGAAGATGATTTTTTTTTAATTTTCTTCTCAACACAACAGAGGAAAAGATATATGCATGGTCCCATTTAATCGATTAATTAGTTGAGCAGCCTATTCTTGAGAACTTTATGAGCTTTGAAGTGTCGTTGCTCAGCATGAATATGAAGTTTGTAGGCTAGCACTAACGTTTTTTCCCCTTAATACACAAAAAATTTACGCATCATTTTAATTAAGGTAAAAGAGTTTAACCATACCAACAACGCGCTTCTATCGAGCGCCCTAGGAGAGACGGAGGCTGGACCGTCCTAGCAAGCGAATTCAAATTTTTATATTACACAAATGGTATGCAACAGATATAAGCACAATGGTGCAACCTAAGAGGTGGCCTTGCGTCTCCGTTGCTGTCTGCACGAGCCTTTCCCGCCGTCCGCGAAGAGAGCATCCAGTGATTCGATGTTGGACACAGTCAACTTAGCGTCGAAGAGCCCCTCATAGGCCTTCTGTCCCAACACGCTTGGCGTTGATAGACCAGTGACGAAGCTCATACGCTGCATAACAAAGACCTCACCTTGGAAGCAGATACAGGCTCTGAGCTGCTAGACGCTTGCTCCGCAGTGAGAGCACCGGCTTAGCAGGTGACGGCTGACGCTAACGTGCAGTATAAGATTATGTGTCATCATGACTCCTACCGCTGATAAAAGAGACTCGTGAATCATGATGGAATACTGTGTCTAGTCACCCAATGATGCTAATCAGAGTCGACCGGTTTATAGGGACGTCTCATAAATGACTCCACTAATCCGTTCGGTGGGAACGAATAAACGATGGGGCAGATGCAAAGTGCGGTTGACATGAATTTGCATGCACATTGTGTTTCCACTCTCTATGCTCTGTTTTTTTTTAAAAAAAAAAATAATGCATATTGTTTCACTTTATAATAAACACAGCTAATGCACGTTCAGGTGTTTGAGCTGTCTAGCACTCAATCTTTGGTTGGCTCACATGATAAGCGTTCCTAGTCCTTTATCCCAACTCCAGCGAGCTGGTTAGGGTTGGGGGTTCGGGGACGGTGATACCAGTGGCTAAGGCATTGGCGGACTACCAATGAAGAAGGTTGGATCAAAGGTTGCAATGGCGTCCGACGCAATGAACGTCACTATGTGTTCGTGCGTGTCAAGCTACCGGCTGCTGGATTAGGCGGCAAGCACTTAACCGCTCACGATAACAATATCGACGTGATGAACTGACGATGTTGTAGGACTTCAGACGACTGTTAATCGAAGCGTCACAGATGACCGCCATTTCCCGATCGAATAGGTAAGTTTTTTTTTTTCTCACACATATGTACACTTAGTTATTGTCGTACTCCTATATGTAGCAAAAAGTTATACCGGTCTGATTTGGCAGTATCGCAAACCACATGTACACCTAATAACCCGCTAACCGCACACTCTATTTAAGTTGGTCAACACCATTTTTAGCGGACAAATTCTATCCCGCATCTTTGCTCTGCGCCTCTACGATTCCATAAATAGGCGTACAATTCCCGGCAGCTGCAAACGACGAAACCGCGATGCACGCACAGTATTACTGTACAGTTCGTTCTCCAAACAAGAGATTTCAGCCTGTCAGATCCAGGAACAATGCCAAGTCGTTAATATAAGCACGATCACAAGGCCGCAAAAGTGCACGACTTCGGTAAGCATGGCCATGGCATAATCTTGCCCGCAAGGCGTACGTGGACCGGAGACACATGCATAGTGTTACTACTAGAAAAGAGGGGAGAAGCCATATATAGAAAGAGAGAATCTCTATCTTCTTTGTATATATATAGTCTATCTATATCAATATCTATAAATCAATTTATTATTTTCTAGGCTAAAAAAATACCAAACGCTATCGTTGTTATCGCTCCGCTCGGCTTGCCTCGAAATTTCGGCTCGCTCGGTCTCCGAATACGGCAGGACTAGCGCTCGGACGTTCGAAGGAACGCCCACGACTGCTCTGTTTCTCGAGGTACGCATGGATGGCACGAACCTCAGCTTGCTGCGGGGCCACCACTCGAGCATCGCGTCCGCCGTTAGCCCAACCGGGGCCACCACCTCCCATGCGCTCGTCGAGCCACCACATCCGCGGGCATCACGCTCAAACTGCTTGAGGGAAGGGGAGAGAAGGGAAGGGAGGGGAGGGAGAGGAGAGGGCGAGGTGCGCCGCGCGAGGAAGGAGCCGAAGCCCTGCGGCAGGTTGCTGTCCGCTAGCCACCGATGCCATTGCAATGTGTAACATCCGATATACTTTTAAAACGTCTAAATGGAACATTTACAACATACGTCTGAAGACACATAAAGCACTTGAAACAAGCGTCTGAAACATTTGAAAAAAAATCTAAAACAATTAAAAAGGTATTACAAAAATATATGCAACATCCAGATACCACACTTGCAACATATGTGTGAAACATATGCAATATCCAAATAAATACATTGCAACATATGTGTCGACAGAATATCGTCGGCAGTCCTCCGAGGGGTTTCCCACGAAGGTAGATTAATCGGCAGAGATGCGTGTAATCGAGAACAAGAAGATAACAGAGACACAAGAGTTAGACATGTTCGGACCGTCAGCACGATGTAATACCCTACTCCTGTGGTCTGTTGAATTGTATTGGCCTCGTATGATATTGCTTGTCCAGATGCCTTAGACTAGGCCTAGGATCTGTATGGGGATGTCGACTAGGAAACCCCTGTCCCTCCTTATATGCTCTGAAGGGGTAGGGTTATAAGGAAAGTATCCTATTTGGTATTATACAATGTCTTATTGTAGCCTTGCGGTGCACATCTTGATCTTGCGGGTTGGGCCACCTCTGATGGTGCGGCCCATGTCTTGTTTTATGGATACCGAGGGGTATATCCCCCATAGCTAGTCCCCGAACGCCTTATATCCTTTGAGCAACGCTGTCTCGAACAAGTCCGAGCACTTTAACGTAAAGCCGATCAGTTTAACCGGTGATCCGAACAGTGGAAGTTGAAGCCGACCAGTTTAACTGGTGACTTGGGCGATGAAAATCGAAGCCGACCAGTTTAACTGGTGACCTGGACGGTGAAAGTCAATACCGACTAGTTTAACTGGTTAGAAGACCTCCGACTTAGCCAAGTAAGGCTTGCTAAAAGGACATAAGGGGCTCAAGATAAAATTTAAAAATTCTTCCACGTAGGAGAAGTGTAGCCACTTAGACTCCGTTAATAAGGAGGGTAAATCAAGAAATAAGCACTATATTCATCATCAGTTGAAGTGTAGCCACTTAGTCTCCGAGCCTGTAGGAAGATGAATAATGAATCTTATAGCAGGGTCAAAGAAAAGAAGTCTGAAAGCTTACCAACGTCATCTAACATGCGCGTATCAAGACCCAGACTTGCTGCCCAAGATCATCACCCTGATCCGAATAGCATGGAGCAGCTTGATAGCACACCGATGAGACGTAGCAAGATTCGACCACCAAGGGAGTCTCCATCTTAGCTGGCGATGCTTGCACGAAGAATCTGAGCACCGAGGAGTCCCCAGCGTAGCTGGCGATGAAGCCCATGCGATGAGCAGTCCAACCAACTGGTCGTTGAGCAGGAGTGAGCGTCGAGTAGGGGTGAGCGCCGAGCAGGGGTGAGCGCCGAGTAGTCCGACCAGTTGGTTAGTGGTGAAGTCCGTCTGATAGGTGGTTCGACCACCAAGGGAGTCCCCAGCTTAGCTAGAGACACTTGCACGAAGAATCCAAACACCGAGGAGTCCCTAGCGTAGCTGATAATGAAGCGACGAATAATCCGAACGCCAAGAAGTTCCCAGCTTAGCTGGTAAGCCCCCAACGTAGCTGATGATGAAGCACGAGCGATGAACAGTCCAGTCAACTGGTTGGCGGCGAAGTGAGCATTGAGTAGAAGTGACCAGCGAACAGTTCGATCCACTGGTCAGCGACGAAGTCCATGAACCTAGCGGTCCAACCAGTTGATCGGTGGAAAAGTCCGAGCACCAGGTGGTCCGACCACCTAGACGATGATCCTGCAATACAAATATATAGAACGGGTAGTACATGATGTAAAATATATGAACTCCGAAGAAGAATCAACAATGGTGATGAAATAGCATATGCAGCTCGACGATCAGTTGGTGTGAACACTTAGTATTATTATGAAGATGTGTTTATATTTAATATAAATCGCTCGTCCTGTTAGTGTGTAGCTGAGTCTCCAGCCCTAACTAGCCCATTAACTGCAGAGCCCATGTGCATGTAGAAAGAATAAAATGTTGCTAAGGAGCCTGAAAGGATCTAACAATGCCTAGAGGGGGGGTGAATAGGCGTATCTAAAATTTACTGCAAATGCTAAGTTCAAATCTGTCAGCCACTGTCGGAAGTCCCGACTTTGGGTCAGAACTCCCGACATTGTTAGAAGTTCTGACGCAAATGTCAGCAGTTCCGACGCCTACGTGAACTATAAAAGCAGTGTTAAATTTAACTTTGAGGATAAATAATCTTACAACCTCACTTCCTAGTGGTTTGGTGAAGATGTTGGGTCACTCCCTTGATGCCGTAATGCCTTCAAACCGTAGATCGAGTCCAAACCCTAAAATGGAGATTTTGGAGACAAAGAGACAAACACATATAAGTAATTTCAAGCAGTCACAACAACAACAAGCACGCGGGACACAAGAATTTATCCCGAGGTTCGACAACCCCACAAAGGAGCTCCTACGTCCTGGTTGTTGAGGTAACCACCAAGGTCGGAGTCTTTTTCACCTCCTTGCCTCTCTCAAAGCGACCACAAAGGTCACTTGAGCTTTCTACTAAGAAATCGAAGGGTGATACAAACTTCCCAAGGCTCTTCCATAAGATGGAAGCTCTTGGGCAACGCCTAGCTGGCTAGGGGCAAAGCCCCAAGAGTAATAGACGCAAAAACAACCAGCTTGACGAAGAAATCAAGTGCTCAAGCTTTCCAAAGTGATGCTCTCACTTAATCCACTCTCCTTTCACTCAAAACCCTAAGGGAATCGAAGATTGGAGCTAAGGGGGAAGGAGAGGGGAGCTTTAGTTGCTTGGGAGCTATTGAGCACGAAGTGGGTCAGCAGTAAATGAGTCCGTAACGGTTAGAAGTGAAGAGAGGAGTATTTATACTCCAAGTAAAAATCTAACCGTTCAGATCTATGTCGGGAGTCCCGACGCAGATCTTGGGACTTTCGACATTAACAGAAAACACTGTTCACAACGGGTCAGAAGTCTGCGGGTGCAAGTCAGTGTCGGAACTCCTGACAAACATTGGGACTTCCGACGATTGTCGGGACTTTCGACGAGCATAGACAGCCAGCTAGTCAGAAGCAAGGCTTAGGACGGGACTCCCGGCTTAGGACGAGACTTCTGACCGTCGGGAGTTTCGACATACGTCGGGACTTCCGACGTCCATAGACACAGAAAAAATATTCTATGTGTTCGTGAAATGCTAGAGTGTCTCCCTTTTGATTTTATTTAAATGCTTGAGCACTCTATCTTCCTCAGACCAACTAAATTTACACCCCTCTTTATAGTGCGGTGGATCCTAAACTCAAAATCAAAATTAAAACCTTCGAAGATCGTTTTGAGTTCTTCCGCCCTTACAACTTCAAGAATTGAGAGATACCATTTCATCTTTATCAACTCTTTGATTCTTTCACGGGACTAATAGCTACGGCATATCTCATTTAGATCACATTAGTCCCTAATTTGGATGTCATCAATACACCAAAACCCACATAGGGGTCAAATGCACTTTCAATCTCCCCTTTTTGGTAATTGATGACAACCAACTTAGGCTTTTATAAGAATGAAAGAATTTAAAGATTTTGAACCCCAAAATTTATGAAGAGCTCCCCCTTGATGTATGCATGAATTTGAATATCAACTAGAATCACTTATACATGATTTGCATACCTCAAGACAAAAGCTCCCCCTAAATTTTGTAATCCGTGGGGTGCAACAAGTGTGTGTGAACAAGTATATAGACATGAAAAGAAATGCAATATGACATATTATTTCACACAAGTAAGAGATAATATGATGGCCAAGATTTCAAAGTAGAAACTTGAAGCAATACATGGCCATACAAAAAGCATTCATCATGACAAGTAGAGATAAGCACAAGCAAATAAGATAGATTAAAACATTACTTATCCTACAATCATCCATCGCACACATATAAATAGATAGATGTCTATCACACGGTTGCCACCACACGACATAGTTCATACACGCTAAAGGTTTTAAAGTTCCGAAACCATAAGACCAACTAACTTATTACAAGGGAAATCAAAGCCTAATACTCCCCCTTTGTCAACAAGTGCCAAAAGGGGTAGGCCGCGTGAATAAGTTGCTACTCATCATCGGAGTCATCATCCTCATCTTGGTCATCATCGTCACCACCATCGTTGTCTTCATCATCATCCTCTCCTATGTATTCCTCATCATCCTCAGTCACCTTCCCTTTGCCATGCGGGTGAGAAGTCACATCATCTTCGTACGCCGCACAAGCCTCATCATACAAAGCCAACGGATCACGGGGAGGCACAAATGGCGGCGGAGGAGAAGATACAATGCCTGCTTGTTGTTCCAACTGATATAGCCTCTCTTGCATATCGTGCTCACGTTGAGCACTAGCACAACATTGTCCAAACATGTATGTCATTAGGAACTTGAACTTGTTGGGCTTCTTTCTAGAGGAAGATGAGGAGAGGGGCTCGGCACTAGAAGAGCAAGCAGCAGTAGTGGAAGCACCACGGCGAGAGCGAGAACCCGAGACACCTTTCCCTCTCGCTGTGGCTGCCTCAGCTTTTTCCTTTAGTTCTCTTGCAGCAAGGATGGAGGTTTTGTTGGATATCTTGAGGAGCTTTTGCTGAGTGTCATAGGGAAAACGGATGCCAGATACTTGCTCAATGACATGCATAATGTACGGTGCAAGGGAAGATGCTTTACTGGATCCTTAGTAGCATCATGTATCTTGTTCCAAATATAGCGGCTGATGGAAAACTTCTAAAATTCATCGCCAAAGCACTAAAGCACCTTCTGTGAATCATCACGAAGGTAGGTGGAGTCACCGACCTTCAGATACAAGATCTATCGCAAGATGTTGTTTAGAACATAATAGTAGGGCTTTAGAAACACTGTCTGTCCATCAGCCTTGTGTCCATCAAGATACATGTGTTGGTACTCCTCCATATTGAGATCCTCATACTTAGTCAACTCAGTAGCAATGCGGTCGTTGTGACTCAAACCAAGAAGGCAAGAGAAAGTGATGAAGTCCACTTTATAATGCTTGCCTTCAGTTGTCCAATGAATAATGTCAACAACACCGGTGGGGTCTCTCTCATGATGATAAGAAGCATAAAACTAATAGATTAGCTCATTGTTCCAATGCTTCCTAAACTCTAACAGGTAAGACAACCCCATTGAGTTGATATCCCGAACCATCTGCTCCAACTCGGGTTCCTTGTACTTGCCAAGAGAGTATGCATCAATGCACTTCATCTGTAGGACCGGTGGCTCCTTCTTCTTCAAGAACTTTCGATAAAGAATGGAATCATAAAAGTCATAATGAAAGGGATGCCAGAAACAATACTCAAGTCGTAGGTCCTTCTCGTCCTCAGCATAAAGGTTCCTATTCTGATTGTACCTAATGTCCTTAACCCGATGACGATAATCCACTAGAAGAGGAGTCCAGCCACCAGTAGGATTGGGAGCCATGGTGGGCTCCCGCATGATCGGCGACACACCGATGAACGAAACAAGCTGAGACACCCGTTGGACCATGAGTCGGGGTGTGAATTAGTGGAGTAGCAATGGTGCGTCTGGCATGTTCAAGAGCTTCCTCTGCTTCATCTACAATTAGCATATCCCCAACAAAGGCCAGAGCAGGAGGCAGAACGGTAGTCAATGACCCTTGGTCATGATGGCCACGGGTAGCACGGGAACCACCAGCACCACCATGTGAATATGACACCTTGGTGCGGCCAGGTGGCTTGGGAACAGCGGCACGATCTTGAGTCTTCTTGGAACGCTTTTCCCTATGACGCGAGGGACTGCCACCACCTTCCATGACTGCAAAGAACACCAAGTGGAACTGAGAAACAATACAAGGAGACACGAATGAGCATCGAGAAGTGAAGAAACAGGAATGGAGTGGTCACCATAGGGTCAGTAGTCCTGGCCAAAGTTAGGACTTCCGACAGCTGGGAGTTCTGGCTTACGTCGAGAGTTCCGATGGTTGGAACTACCGACGATCACCGGGACTTCTAGCGCACACGGTGACCATCCCATTCATGGGGCTTCAAATCCCAACACTCATTCAAGCAAGGAAGATAGAGGAGTAGAGAGAGAAGAAGAATGGAGTCAAAACACAAGGTACATTGAAGTTAGGGTTCGACGCCACGGTAGTACCTTGGATCAAGAATGGAGGAGACAAAGAAGAACGAAAACGCAGGCTATGAAACAATCCACAAGCGCAATCTCCTCCACCAATGGAATCTCCTCCACACCAACGTCAAGATCACAACCGATCCTAGGAAACACTAGGGCACAGGGTGGTGGAATAGAGTAGGGGCGGTCAGGACTACCAGAAAGGGCTCTAGAGAAGGGGGGGTGGGGCAGGGTGGGCGAGGAGGAGTGATGGTGGCGGTGCGAGGAGGAGCGAGGGCGGCGGTGCGAGGAGGAGCGATGGGCGGTGGCGCGTGGAGATGGAATGAGGGTGACGGCGCGTGGAGATGGAATGAGGGTGACAGGAGGGAGATAACCGAGTGGATAAGTGACCGGGCCGGGTAAAAAGGAATCGGGCAATGAACGAGCGCGGTCAAAAACGTAGATTTGCGTCGGAACTCCCGGCGAACGCCAGGACTTCTGGCGGTCGGGAGTTCTGGCGCGAGCCGGGACTTCCGGCCGTCGGGACTTCTGACGTAGGGAAACAGAAAAACACCTTAACCTGCACTCACTCTACCATGTGGGGCAAAAATATGTTGGACACTAACATTTTCACATGTGACTAGATTTCATTCATCCAATACAAAACAATAGTCACTCATGAAGATTACAAAATAGATTTTGAAAGTGGCACACAATGTTTTCACAATTCTTTTATCCTAACTAGATCAAACAAAATGTGTGTGCAAGGGATCAAGCCACGTTACGAGAATCAATGATATTTAGTTCACTCCTCAAAGCACAAAATCTTGACTCATCTAGGGGCTTTGTGAAGATATCGGCTAATTGTTTTTCGGTGCTCACATGGTGAATGGCGATATCTCCTTTGGCTTTGTGGTCTCTCAAAAAATGATGCCGGATGTCTATGTGCTTTATTCGAGAGTGGTTTACAAGGTTGTTTGCCAACTTAATGGCACTCTCGTTGTCACACAAAAGTGGAATCTTGGTTAACTCACATCCAAAGTCCTTTAGTGTTTGCTTCATCCAAAGTAGTTGGGCACAGCAGGCGCTGGCCGCCACATACTCGGCTTTGGCGGTGGACAAAGTAACGGAATTTTGCTTCTTAGAGCTCCAAGACACCAAGGAATGACCAATAAATTGGCAAGTTCTGGTAGTACTCTTTCAGGTTACTTTGCAAGCGGCATAATCCAAATCGGAATAGCCAAGTAACTCAAAAGTGGAGCCCTTAGGATACCACAAGCCAAGATTAGGAGTGTGTACTAAATATTGAAAAATTCTCTTAACGGCCATCAAATGACATTCTTTCGGATTAGCTTGAAATCTTACACACATGCACACACTAAGCATAATATCGGGCCTAGATGCACAAAGGTAAAGGAGTGATCCTATCATGGAGCGATATACCTTTTGATCGACGTCCTTTCCTCCTTGATCAAGATCAAAATGCCCATTGGTTGGCATGGGTGTCTTGATGGGCTTGGCCTTGTCCAAGTTAAACTTGCTCAACATGTCATTGGTGTACTTGGTTTGACTTATGAACGTGCCATCCTTGAGTTGCTTGATTTGAAATCCAAGAAAGAACTTCAACTCTCCCATCATGGATATCTCAAACCTATTTGTCATAATCCTACTAAATTCCTCACAAAAAGCCACATTAGTACTACCAAATATTATGTCATCGACATATATTTGGCAAATAAAGATATCATTATTGACTTTGCGAGTAAACAAAGTAGCATCGGCCTTTCCTATCTCAAAACCTTGTTTGAGTAGGAAATCCTTTAAACAATCATACCAAGCTCTAGGGGCTTGTTTGAGCCCATAGAGCGCCTTGTCGAGCTTGTAGACGTGGTTTGGATACTTGGGGTCTTCAAAGCCCGGTGGTTGCTCTACATACACCAACTCGGATAGGGGGCCATTGAGAAATGCACTCTTCACGTCCATTTGATATAACTTGAAATCATGATGGGTGGCATAGGCAAGTAGAATGCGAATTGATTCTAGCCTAGCCACTGGTGCATAGGTCTCCCCAAAATTCAAGCCTTCAATTTGAGTGAATCCTTAAGCCACCAACCTTGCCTTGTTCCTTGTTACCACGCCATGCTCATCTTGCTTGTTGCGGAAGATCCACTTGGTTCCAATCACATTTTGCTTAGGCCTTTCCACCAAGGACCAGACTTCATTCCGAGTGAAGTTATTCAACTCCTCTTGCATGGCTATCATCCAATCTAGATCATCAAGTGCCTCTTCCACCCTACGAGGTTCCAAAGGAGAAACAAATGAGTAATATTCCCAAAAACTTGCTAAACGAAAATGTGTAGTTACCCCTTGTCGAATGCTCCCCAATATGTTATCAACGGGATGATCCCGTTGAATGGATTGATGCACTCTAGGATGTGGCACTTGAGTTGATCTTTGGATAGGGCCATCATCATCATCATCACGGTCATGATCGATTGGAAGATCACAATCATGAGCTTGTGGAGAGTTGACTTCACTTCTTTCTTCAATGTTGAGTTGTGGTTGAGCTCGCTCATTGTTGACACCATCTTCATGAGAATGACCTTGTGCTCCTTTTGATCTCCCATCTTGACTATCTCTTATTGCGGAAGCTTCACCATGTTCATTTGATGAAACATGATGAATGGCTGGATCAAGATCATCATGCATAACATGGTCTTCGTCTTCGTCTTCAACGGGCTTTACTTCACCAATAGCAAGCTTCTTAATTGCTTCATGCGGAGCTTCTTCTTTACCTACATTCTCAACATTAACTTGCTCTTTTTGAGAGTCGTCGGTTTCATCAAAAGTCACATCTACCGCGATTTCAATCAAACCGGTGGTTTTATTGAAAACACGATATCCATGTTCGTTAGTACCATAACCAAGCATGAAACCTTCATCAACCTTTGGTGCAAACTTATAACTTTTGGATTTCTTGTTAAGTATGAAACACTTGGATCCAAAAACTCTAAAATAGTGCACCTTAGGCTTTTTACCGGTTAGAAGTTCGCAGGCGGTCTTTTCTCTTTTCTTGTGAAGATATAAGCGGTTGATGGCATGACATGGCGTGTTGACCGCTTCTGCCCAATAGTTGGTTGGAGTCTTGTACTCATCCAACATTGCTCTTGTGGCTTCTATGAGCGTTCGGTTCTTCCTCTCCACAACACCATTTTGTTGTGGAGTGTATGGAACCAAAAACTCATGCTTCATTCCTTCTTCATCAAGAAACTCTTCAATGTTGGTGTTCTTGAACTCCGTCCCGTTGTCACTTCTAACTCTCTTGATTTTGACATCAAACTCATTTTGGGCTCTTCTTGCAAACTTCTTGAAGATACCTTGGACTTCACTCTTTTCACACAAAAAGAATACCCAAGTGAAACGAGAATAATTATCAACAATTACAAAGCCATATTTGTTACCACCAATGCTTATATATGCAACGGGTCCAAATATGCCATGTGAAGCAACTCCAATGGTCTTTCGGTTGTCACAACATTCTTGACGGGATGTTTAGCTCCAACTTGTTTTCCTGCTTGGCATGCGCTACAAATCCTATCTTTCTCAAAAGAAACATTTGTTAGTCCAAGGATGTGTTCTCCTTTTTGAAGTTTGGCCAAGTTCCTCATCCCAACATGGGCAAGTCGACGATGCCATAACCAACCCATGCTAGATTTTGCCATTAAACAAGTCTCGGGATTTACTCTATTTGATGTGAAATCAACTAGATAGAGTTTCCCCTTTAAATGACCCATAAATACAATAGAGGAATCCTTCCTTCTATAGACTTCCACACCCTTATCCATAAAGAGACAATTGTAACTCATCTCACAAAGTTGTGAAACGGACAACAAATTGTATCTCAATGAATTCACAAGACATTGGAAATGGAATTATCATTTGATATTGCAATTTTACCCAAACCGAGTACTTCACCTTTTCCATTGTCACCAAACACAATATTTCCACTTTGATCATGACTTGGTTGGAATGATGTGAACATGTCCTTCTCTCTGGTCATATGATTGGTGCATCCACTATCCAACACCCAACTTGTTCCACCAGAGGAATATTCCTACAAGGACAAATTAAGCTTTTGTTTTAGGTACCCAAAAAGATTTGGGTCCTAGGGGGTTAGTCACATAAAACTTGGGCACCCAAACACTCCTCATAATTTCTTTTCTCTTTTGGGCACCAACATACTTAACCACAATCTTGCCATCCTTGCCCCAACAACACATATAGTCACTAGCATAGCACTGTGGAAGTGGTGCTTGTGGCTTGAGGACATCGGATTGCTTTGTCTTGATTGTCTTGGTATTTGTAGGTTGGATCTTTGGAATGTAGACCTTGTTGTTGGCCTTGCATATTAGCTCATCAAGAGCAACACCCTTGTTGAACTTCACACAAGGCACACCATTGATCATGTTCCTTCCATTTGCCTTTCTATCATACTTATTGTAGCCAATGCCTTCCTTGATTGATGGGTGCCTTGATGACTTGTATATAGTCTTGTTGGATTGCTCTTGACACTTGCACCCATTCTTCAAAATCATCTCCAACCTATGAATCTCCTTGTCTTTCTTCTCTAACTCAACAAGATTAGTTGTATATGCATTCACATCAATTTTATAACATCTTTTACAACCATCACTAGTGGAGACATTAGAGTCTTCGATTGCCTTAAGAGAAGTTGAAGTGCTAGCCCAAAGAGTACTATAGTTTAGCTCAAGATTTTGATATTTTTCTTCCAAGCTTGTGAGGCTTTCTTGAGCTATACTCTTTTCATTCTTAAGACTAGCTATTTGATCATTAACCGAGGAATGTTCCTTAGTCAATTTCCCAATTGAGTCATTGGCTAAAGACAATTCAACGATTAACTTCTCAACCTTCATCTTTTCCTTGGTGACAGATGCTTCAAGTGCAAGGTTTTTCTCTCTCTCTTGAGTAATTATATCTCCTTGCAACTCTAAGCATCTATCCCTCTTCTCTAATTTCTTCATTAGCAATTTTATTTTAGTGAAGGCCTTTTTACCAAATTTCTTTATCATGGTTGCTTCAATTTCTTCTATGTTATCATCACAACTATCATACTCATCACTAGAGGAAACGGGTGTAGTATGTACCTTCTCCCCTTTTGCCATGAGACAAGTTGGGGTGTAGTAGTCGTTGTCGATGAGGTTGGAGAAGAGCCTCAGTGGTGACGATAGGTTGGAGAAGAGTTTTGGTGGTGAAGTTGAGTCGGGGAAGATCATGGTTGGTGAAGAAGAGTGGTGGATGGCAATGTTTGCGGCTCCCTTCTTCTTCTTCTCATCATCACTTGAGTTACTATCACTTGACTCCCATTCTTCCCCAAGATGAGCTTCACCTCTCTTCTTGTCTTTATTCTTCTTGTCATCATCCTTGTCATGCTTGTGCTTCTTTTTCTCATTAGGACAATCGGCCATGAAGTGACCGATTTGACCACATCCACAGCAAAATCTCTTTTTGAACCTTCTCTTACCATCACCATAGGTCTTGCGGTTGCTTTTTTTCTTCATAAACTTTCTAAGATTTCTAATCACAAATGCAACCTCCACATCGGAATCTTCTTCTCCACTTGAGGAATCATCCTTCACTTTCTTCTTGTTTTCTTGACTTGAACCTTGACCTTCATGTTGTTGAGTTGCTTTAAGGGCGGCACTCTTGTTGAATCCCATTGCATTAGGATTTTGATTGTGAGCATTGATTGCATCTTCATCTAGACACTCATGATGCTTGATCTTTGAAAGAACTTCTTGAGGCGTCATCTCATCATAACCGGGCCTTTCCATGATCACGGACGCTAGTATGTTGTTCTTGGCTCTATAGGTTCTCAACATCTTTCTAGCAACTTTGTTGTCATCCCATTCATTGCTACCAAGAGCTCTTATGCGGTTGACCAATGCCATGAGCCTATCAAACATGGATTGTGTTGTTTCATTTTGCAAGAATACAAATCTTTTCAATTCACCATGAAGTAACTCTATGTTGCCTTTTCTCACACTTTTATCTCCTTCAAATGATACTTTCAAAGTATCCCAAATTTGCTTTGCACTTTCCATTCCATTCACTTTTCTAAACTCATCCGGCGCTAGTCTTGACACAAGCAATGCTACGGCTTGTGCATTTTGATGGAGGTTGTGCACTTCTTCTGAAGTTATCTCTCTATCTTCATCGGTAGGAATCATTACACCAACATCCACAACTTCCTAAAGTCTTGCGGCTATTAGATGCATCTTCATCTTGTAAGACCAATCGGTGTATCTTGTTCCATCAAAGTAAGGTGGCTTGCCAATATTGATGGACGGAGTATGTAGTGTTGAACCTTTCATGATTTGTCCATAGTCAAAACTCATGTGTGAATATGTTCCTTTTCCATGAGCATGCTCACCGGCTCCAATATCACTAGCGGCATCTTTGTTTGCTTCATTCTTGTCACTAATATCATTCTTGCCACTTATTGCATCATCAACCTTCTTGCTCAATTCTTCCTTCAACTTGCTCATCTCATTTTGCATCTTTTTCATTTCATCTTGAAAGAGCTTGGCTTGAGCACTCATCAACTCTTTAGCTATTTTCTTGGCCATTTTGACGGCAACAACTTGCATCTTGTCGGTCTCCGACATTGTTTCTTCTCACGTGGTGAAACACAAAGAGAAGACCTTTCTCTGATACCAATTGAAAGGATCTAACAATGCCTAGAGGGGGGTGAATAGGTGTATCTAAAATTTTACTACAAATGCTAAGTTCAAATCTGTCAGCCACTGTCGGAAGTCCCGATGTTTGGGTCGGAACTCCCGATGTTGTCAGAAGTTCTGACGCAAACGTCAGCAGTTCCGATGCCTACGTGAACTACAAAAGAAGTGCTAAATTTAAATTTGCGGATAAATAATCTTACAACCTCACTTCCTAGTGGTTTGGTGAAGATGTTGGGTCACTCCCTTGACGCCGTAATGCCTCCAAACCGTAGATCGAGTCCAAACCCTAAAATGGAGATTTTGGAGACAAAGAGACAAACACATACAAGTAATTTCAAGCAATCACAATAACAACAAGCACGCGGGACACAAGAATTTATCCCGAGGTTCAGCAACCCCACAAAGGAGCTCCTACATCCTCGTTGTTGAGGTGACCACCAAGGTCGGAGTCTTTTTCACCTCCTTGCCTCTCTCAAAGCGACCACAAAGGTCACTTGAGCTTTCCACTAAGAAATCGAAGGGTGATACGAACTTCCCAAGGCTCTTCCACAAGATGGAAGCTCTTGGGCAACGCCTAGCCGGCTAGGGGCAAAGCCCCAAGAGTAATAGACGCAAAAACAACCGGCTTGACGAAGAAATCAAGTGCTCAAGCTTTCCAAAGTGATGCTCTCACTTAATCCACTCTCCTTTCACTCAAAAGCCTAAGGGAATCAAAGATTGGAGCTAAGGGGGAAGGAGAGGGGAGCTTTAGTTGCTTGGGAGCTGTTGAGCACGAAGTGGGTCAGCAGTAAATGAGCCCGTAATGGTTAGAAGTGAAGAGAAGAGTATTTATACTCCAAGTAAAAATCCAACCGTTCAGATCTACGTCGGGAGTTTTGACGCAGATCTCAGAACTTCCGACATTAACAGAAAACACTATTCACAATGGGTTAGAAGTCCGTGGGTGCAAGTCAGTGTCGGAACTCTCGGCAAACGTTGGGACTTCCGACGGTCGAAACTCCCGACGTTTGTCGGGACTTCTGACATGCACAGTTGAACAAACAGTCAGCACCACTGATGCTAGGACTCCCAGCTTGGGTCAAGTCAGTGTCGGAACTCCCAACAAACGTCAGGACTTCTGACAGTCGGGACTTCCGACGATCATCGGGACTTCCGACAAGCACAGACAGTCAGCCAGTCAGAAGCAAGGGTGCCGGGACTCCCGGCTTAGGACGGGACTTCCGACCGTCGGGAGTTCCGACATACGTCGGGACTTCCGACGTCCACAGACACAAAAAAATTATTCTATGTGTTCGTGAAGTGCTAGAGTGTTTTCTTTTTAATTTTATTTAAATGCTTGAGCACTCTATCTTCCTCAGACCAACTAAATTTGCATCCCTCTTTATAGTGCGGCAGATCCTAAACTCAAAATCAAAATTAAAACCTTCGGATATCGTTTTGAGTTCTTTCGCCCTTACAACTTCAAGAATTGAGGGATACCATTTCATCTTTATCAACTCTTTGATTCTTTCACGGAACTAATAGCTGCGACATATCTCATTTATATCACATTAGTCCCTAATTTGGATGTCATCAATACACCAAAACCCACATAGGCGGCAAATGCACTTTCAGAGCCACTGCCGACCACTCATAACGCAGAGGGTAGACGCTCGTGCACGTGTAGGGAGAAGCCAGAGATAGAGCCGTCTCTGGGAACATCCGAGCATCAACATGGCTGTTTGGGGATTTGCCTTAGGCTTAGCTGTATGTCATCTTTAAGACGTTATACATGAAAGAAAATTGTTTAGAGAGCAAGCATGGAGAAAATAACTCAGAGAAATATCATGGCGATATATGAAGATTGGAGAATATTTAGAAGAATATTAAAGTGTGACTTAGTTTTAGACAGAACGTCTGGTCGGTGGCATATGACGTTATCTGGTCGGCGTTGACGGTGAGCACTCGGCGGGCGGTGAGTTTTCGATCTCTTCTGTTCTCGATGTGGTGAGGCCCCCAAAGATCGTGATGACCACCTTGTCGTGATCCTGAAAGGCGATGTTGTTGTCCCCAGGTGGTCGGTGAGCTTCTAGCCAACCTGATCGATGGATGCGCTGCTTTCTCGAATAGTGGGGGAGCAGGCGGCGGGTTGTTGGCGAAGATGACCTTGGAGGTGGTTTTAAGATTGGATCTGCTATCGCAGGTGCTGGGGTGGTCGGCGTAGAATCGATCTACACCAGCTCGATGAGCTCTCCGTCTCCGTTAGCGTTGATGACCCAGGAGATCGATCGAACCATAAAGATCTGGCCAGGCTATGGAAGGGACGAAGAGCCTGCAAAATGTACCATCTTGTTCGACATAGAAACAACACGCACACCCCTACCTGGCGCACCAACTGTCGACAAAATATCATCGCCAGTCTTCTGAGAGGTATCTCATGAAGGTAGATTGATCGACAGAGATGCGTGTAATCGAGAACAAGAAGGCAACTGAAACATAAGAGTTAGACAGGTTCGGGTCGTCAGCACGACGTAATACCCTACTCCTGTGGTCTGTTGGATTGTATTGGCTTCGTATGATATTGCGTGTCTAGATGCCTTAGGCTAGGCCTAGGATCCGTATGGAGATATCGACTAGGGAACCCCTGCCCCTTCTTATATGCTCTGGAGGGGTAGGGTTATAAGAAAAGTATCATATTTGGTATTATATAATGTCTTATTGTAGCCTTGCGGTGCACGCCTTGATCTTGTGGGCTTGGTCACCTCTGATGGTGTGGGCCATGCCTTGTCTTATGGATACCGAGGGTATATCCCCCCACAATAGGTCTGAAAAAACAGATGAAACATTTGGGACAAAGTCTTGCAATATACGTGTATTGCCATTGCAACATATGCAACATCCCGATCTACTTTTATAACATCCATATGAACACTTGCAACATACCTCTGAAACATTTAAAACAGTTGAAACATACATTTACAATATGCGCCTTCAGCAAACTCTGGCAGGCGGGTGGGTGGGCGGAGCACTACACAACAGGATCCGGCACTAGGTCACGGTGGAGAAGGAGGATGGAGCCACGATGCCACGGAGGAAGTGGGGCCCGGGGTAGAGATGGCGACGGAGAGCACTCAGGGCCGCCGCATAGGCACGAGAGGAAGGAGCATGGTGGGAGGAGAAGACGTTGTCGTGTTGACACTTTAGGCGCTACTAACCGAGAGACAGCACGGCTGGAGAAGACGCCACAGGTGAGGCGGGGAAGGGTGTCATCATGCTGTGCGACTCGAGCTTTCTTCATGGAGCTGCTGCTCAATGCCCGAGTGATGCTGCTAACGCCGCCGTCGAACGTGCCTTCAGGCTGCGGCTCCAGGATCCCTTTGTTCTCGGATGGTTGCGCCCAAAGTAGGCATGTAAGTAACTATCGAACGAGCCTTAAGAGTTTTAGATGGACCGTGAACCGGAGCACATGAGCTGGTCCGTAGGCTCAGGAGGCACGTTCAAACAAATGGATGCCCTCACCAGATCATTATCGCTCCTACTAACGTGAGCTCCGAACAGGAAAAAAAACCAAATCAAATCAGAAAAGGGAAAGATGAGAGAGACGTCGTTTAGATTTTGCGCGTTATCGTTACCTACACAAACTACTCCCCTGCCCTCATCCTTTTTTAATAAAATTTCCGCGTACCTTTCGCGGCGTCTGCAAGTCTCGTTCCAAAATGACCAAATCCAATACGGTCTGCTCACGTTTTCACCATCAATCAAAGAGTAAAAAAAATTGAGAAACAGTTGTATGGTGGCAACAAAAAATAACCCAAAGCATCGAAATATTTGACTCCATCACCTAAGGCCTAGGCAAAACACCCGCTACCAATTACCTATACCCAAATTATCCAAACCTGGGGTACTCGATACTAAACTGGATAGCGATTCTGATTATCCGAAATTAGTTTGGATAATTCGGGTAATATCCTCCTGTGCCTGAAGACTTGTCAAGTGTGCACTGGACCAAAACAGGTCTGTGCACAGTACTCCAACGGTCGGCAACGGCTAGTCCAATGGCTAGCTGAGGGAAGGGCACCGGACCTGTCTGATGTGCCTCATTGAACACATCCGGTGCCTGTGCATAAAGCTGTTGCAGTTTTCAACGGCTAGTTTCAACTTGAGGGCTATATGTGGTATGTGGGAGTTGGAAAACATGCCAAGGAGTTGAGGCTTCACTCTAGTGCTCTCCACATGAATAGAGCTTAGTAAAACACATGATGATTAGTGTAGGTTCTTTGTGAAGTGTTTAGACTAGTTAGACCACTGCTAAATGCGTTTGCTTTCAGTTTAGGTCTAGTGTTTAATGAGGTTTGCATACCTCTTACTACTCGGTGCTTGCACGCACCATTGTTGTATTCGGAGGGACTTGCAGTCTTGCGAGATCATACCAAACATATTTGAGGTGTGGCCATCACCATGTATCGGAAGAAACGAGGCCCGTGGCGTTTTGGCCGGAAGCTCGATAGTGAAGACAGCAGAAGCGGTCTGAGAGAGGCCATCTCAGATGTACACTCGCACGTGGAGAAGGCTCAGGGCTATCCACAGAGTTATCCGAACGGGAGCTTGGCCTTTGCGAGGTCATCCTTGCGAGAGGATCCAATAAGAACTAGGAAAAGCTTGCACGCTTCTCGATACCTCAATAAAAATATCAGAGTCGTCGACAAGAATTTGCATCTCTATCTCAATTAAGCTTCTGCATTTACGTTGTGTACTTAGGTTATGTGATTTACCTTTCTAGCTTAGTTGATAGGTTTGTAACTTAGGTTGCATAACTCTTTTGCGGTAAAGGTAACACACCTAGCTAAATCTTAGTTGCACATTTAGATGGTTTAATTCTTACATAGGTTTTGACTAGAAGAAAAATAGAGGCCTTAGTTTAGAAATAGTTTTTAACTTGCCTAATTTACCCTCCTCTTAAAGCCCCTTTGGCACCGTTCCGAGCCTTAGCTTCACTCTCAGCTTCCGCGGTGCCTTGCCAAACACTTAAAAATACAACTGGACTCTGGCGGAGAGCTGACGAGAATCACTTCTCCATTTACACTATGAGCTGGGAGCTAAAAAAATCCACTCTCCATCGCTTCTCGCTCTCCACATTCATTTGCCTCAGGAATCACTTCAGAATTGATTCTCACCTGCTCTCCACCTTGCTCTCTCACTGGAATCACTCCCTCGAAAAATGAGGAAGTGAAGCTCTACAAAGTGGCCCTTAGGCATCACAGTCCCTTCAAGACTATTTGAGTTAGCCATGAATATGTTTAGCACCACTATTATTGATTGAGGCAAATATTCATTCGTTGCTATTGATGACTGTAATCTATGCATTTCGTTGTGATCTTTAATTAATATAAATGATGTATTGAATAATTTTTAAATTATTTGATTTTAAACATTAATTGAAGTGTTGCAACAATTATAATACACAAAAATAACTACTTTAGTAGCTTTTGGTTGCACCCATTTAGTTAGCATTCTATTTTTACCAATAGAAGTATTTTTCGGAAGCTGTATCAAACACAGCCTAAAAAGTATGCATGGATGAGGTTTAAAAAGCAGATATATATGGATGAAGTTCAAAGATAAATTTTGAACTCATCGATACTTTACATTCCAAAAATCTCCTCTTTTTCTCGAAACTATTGTGAGAAAACCTTTTTCTTCGGTTTCTACAATATCTTTGTTTTATACAGTAGTTTTTCTTCCAGAAATGCTTCGTTGGTTCTTGTGTGCGTAATAAATATTGGGTCCGTGGAGGTGGTTTGGAATTTAGAGTACTTAAATGCGGCAGAGCTGTCGTCTCCAGCGGTTTGGTTTTTGCTATTGCCCCCCCATATTTAATGCCTTCTTTCCTTTGACTTCTCTTGTATCATTTCGCGACTGCACCCTCTTCATATGACGTTATTGCCTCTAAGCTTTTGGTACAGATTCTTCTGCTAGTGCTACCATTTTTCATTTACTCAAATCGGTTCATTGATTGGAAATGTAAGGACCATTTTATCATACCTTCAACGTTCTGTACAGTTACTACTTTTACCAATATAGAGCCCTCGAATACTACCCTGGTTATATAGGAGTAGTTCCACAGGGTGTGAAGTGCTGGCCTCTAGCTATACTGCCAAATGAGTGCATATATATATATATATATATATATATATATATATATATATATATATATATATATATATATATATATATATATAGAACTACTATCCTATAGCTGGCTGCAGAATAACTTATTCTGTAGCCACTTTGAGTTACGATAATTACTATGTTAATTTACGAGATTTACAGTAACTCCTTACTAAGTGGTTTACTATAACGTTATGGTAAATATTCACATGTGTTATAGTAACCCAACTATCGTAAATATGTATTGACATTATGGTAAATTAGTATATAAAATTATGGTAAATAGAGGTGGCTACAGAATAACTTATTTTGTAGCCGGCTGCTGAATAGCCTCTCCCTATATATATATACATATATACATATATATATATATATATATATATATATATATATATGTATGTATGTATGTATGTATGTATGTATGTATGTATGTATTCTTTGGCTAGTAGATGGATCTGTTTGACACATATAATTAGTTATCAGTTGAGGTTAAAAATTAGTTTAAATTAGCTATGGTTGACTAGCCAACTAGCTAATAACGAGTTGAAGACTTAGCTAAAAATCAGCCCACCTATTATCTCTTCTATTTGGATGTAACTGATCCTAAGTATATTTTGTTCTCGGCCATTTCTTCTACGCTTTGTTTGGCGATGTTCTCCAAAGTATAACTTTGGAACACCCCCTATTGCATATATTTGTGATATGTATTAAAATTGCTATGACATCATGAAAGTGTATTTTAGAAAAAAAATAGTACATGACTATTTTGAAAAAGATAGTATCTGAATTACCTTTGGAATGTTATATAACTAGGGCACGCTTGGCAGGCAGTGGCAAAGCCTGACTCGCGGTCAAGGGGCCAAATTGTCCAATATGTAGCTCTCTAGACGAGCATTTATACTTTGCAAATATAAGTATATAAACATTCATTAATCTTTCATAGCAAGGGGGTCGAAGCCTAGTATGGCCTGCACTAGGCTCTGTCAGTGTTTGCAGGGTGCTAGATTCTCGTAGAAATATTTTGGATCCAGATTTCCTTTAGAAACGTTTTCTGATGAATCAGAATTACTTCGTGGAACCATTTGACTAGCTCACTGGATTCTTAAAACCATAACTAGAATTAGGAGAAACCAGTTTCTGGTGTTTCTCTAGACTAGTAAAAAATGAGAATTGGTTTCAAGTGATTCTCCTTGAAATATTTCTCTTTGTGACGTTTGACAACGATTCTACTGATAATCTGAAATGTTTTACCAAACACATCTTTTATTGGCCTCTTGACCAAAACTATATAAAGTCATAAACATAAATGAAAATTAAGAGACAATACACTTGTTTCTTTTTCAAGAAGTATACATTGCAAATCATTTATTCTAGACACTGTAATTGAATACATATTTGTTGAAAAAAATGGAGAAGCCCCAAATGTTAGAATTTCACTGCTCAAGTTTTGAGCAAATGCATAATATCAAGAGGTCCCCTGAAGTTCAGCATAATCTCAACACTTGAACGCCAACAGACCTGAAATCCAGCAAACCTGTGTACCGTGAAACGTCCTAGCAACTTGTGGTTTAAGCAATCCAAGGACCCCGTTTCGGCGTTTCATGGACCTCGAGGGGCCTAATTGTAAATACAAATCGCGAGAGAGAGAGAGAGAGAGGTGCATACGAAATTTATTGCACAGCTCTGCCTCTCACGCCTTTTATTTAAGAGGCCACCCCCCGGGGTTTGGAATTCTTTTCCCAACTCCGAATTCTCCTGGTCGTTGGGCCTGTGATCGGCTGATCCCCTCCTCATCCCATTCTCGCCGAGCTCCTGCCAAGCTCCGCTCGGGGCGCCGTCTCTTTCGGCTTCGGAAGCGGCGGAGGAGCAGAGAATTCCGTTGGGTTTTATCCCGACGCAGGTGAGTTCTTGATCCTTCTCCTCTGTTCTGTTCTTCCCCTGGCCCTCTTTTCCGCCAGAGTTTCCGCCGGAGTTTCGCGCTAGGCTCTGTATGGCGTCCATGATTCGGAAAGGGCTTTTGTTGCTTTCTGTGCCCTCGTCTAATCTTGTCGACTCACCACGACCTGCTCCTTTTTGTTTTTTTGGCATGCTTTCTCAACTCCAAGATTAGAACAGAAAAACCACTGCCGATCTGAGTGTCATGGTTTCATTTTTCCTCACATGAGGAAACCCTGTGATTTGCTATAAGATCAGCTTCTGCCGCGAAATTTCTCCGAGTACCATAGCTTCCTGTGCCTGTAGTTACTACTGTGGAGACACACTGCCCAGCTCCAGCCAGCGACAGGCACCATCTGATGCATGCATTTGTTGGTGGAAACTGGAATTGGCGCGCACCTCATTCCTGTTTCCTGCGCCCGCGCCCGCGCCCGCGCCCGCGCCCGCGCCCGGCCAGTTGTGTGTGATTGATGCGTTTGTTGCAGTTCTTCTACGTAAGCTTTCGTACGGATGCAGTGCATGTACGTCTGCGACAAGAGGTACTCCTGTCGATGTGTTTTAGGTTATCAAGATCACTAAATCGCCGATGTTTTAGGTCTGGATTGTACTGTATCCTATATACTAGGCTGTTTAGTGTGTTGACCCATCAGTCAGGGAAGGGGAAAAGAAATATTTTTTTAATATTTTGGGCATACGAGTCTGAATCTTGATGTGCCTGTATGCCTGATCGTACGACTCTTCGGATGGAGTGGAGTGTACAGGGATGTTGGATATATACATTGGATGTTGGATATACATGAAGTATTAAATATAAACTAATTATAAAATTAATTGTATAGTTTACGACTAATTTGCGATACAAATCTTTTAAGCTTAATTAGTCTATGATTTGACAATGTGATGCTACCGTAAACATATGCTAATGACGGATTAATTAGGCTTAATAAATTCTTCTCGTAAAGTACCGACGAATTCTATAATTTATTTTTTTATTAGTATCCGAACATCCTCGTACGACTTCTCGTGACACCTCCTCGGTTTAGGACCGGATCCAAACACCCCTCGGCGTGTATCTGCTTTCCGTTGCTGTGTCAGTTTCTACCGGATCATGCAAAGATCGTGAGGTTCGTAGCCTTAGTAGGACAACTTACAGCTGTGTTAAGGACTTGCGTTTACAAGAAAGTGCAACATTTCTGCCATCACCAGTAAACACTTCTTTTCATGGGTGAACTCGGAAAACATCAGTACTCCCTCCCCTTCGCTGCTTCTAGTTCTCCGTCATGAAGCTAGGTGACTGAAGCTAGTTTCAGCTGCATCTTTTACCTATTCCCAATGCTTCTGCCTGCATACAAAAAAAAAGAGGTTGCTACTGAAACTAACCGCAACACATTCGTCCAGTCTGGGGCTTTAATGGAGTTTAGGAATGATTTGCTATTGTTAGCCATGTTTAGTTAGTGTAGAATACTCCTTGATCTAGTTAGCTTTGTTGGGCAAACTATTCTATGTCTAGATCAGCCAACTGTAAGTGGTAAGTTGAAAGATCCACTGGATCAACAATATGTATAACTAGTAAACGGTTTCTCAGTAGGAAGGAACTCATGTTGACGATACAATACCTAGAACCTAGTTTTATTAAAGTTCAGATTTAACATTTTTTACATATTCAGAAGGATCATAAGAAATGCTAGACGTGTGACTCTGTCTGAACACTCAAGTTAATGAAATCTCCATTACTTCAGCAAGTTGTGGACTCTGAAGGTCATATGCACATCCTAGTCTCAAAAGGTGCCATTAGGTATTCAGGTTGCTATCGATCTCAGTTGCTGTTGTGGTGTTGCCTGTCCTGTCCAAATTGAGGGTCTGTTTGGTTTCTGCAGTACCTCCTAAAATTCCTGTCACATCAAATGTTTGGACACATGCATGGAGTATTAAATATAGATTAATTACGAAACTAATTGCACAACTTGCGACTAATTTGCGAGACGAATCTTTTAAGCCTAATTAATCCATGATTTGACAACGTGGTGCTACAGTAAACATATGCTAATGACGGATTAATTAGGCTTAAAAAATCCGTCTCGCAAATTAGCCTCCATCTATGTAATTGGTTTTATAATTAATCTATATTTAATGCTCATTATTAATATCTAAACATTCGATGTGATATGAATTTTAGGAGCGACTAAACAACCAAACACCCTGTGACTCTGCTACCTATATAACCTGAAAGCTGCTCGCCTTTGTTCATGTCAAGTGGGAAGGCTGTTGTTTCTGATTATGAGATTCTGTGCCTTGACTTGGCCCCATGATGATATTAATTCCACGAAGACCGTCACTGGTCTCTTTGTTCGAACCATAGAAGGAACTGTCTCCGTCAAGGCCATCATGAATTTAGGCCGATGTAGTTGGAGTGACAAGAAATTTTAATGCCCTGCACTTGATTAAAGGGATGTGCCAACCTTATTGAATAGAAGCAAAACTGCGAAATATCTTAGTTTAGTCGAATTTACACTATGTTCTGTATGGATTGCCAATATATACTTAATCACTAATTTATCATTTGTTGGGCATTCATTGTATGTCAAATCAAAAGAAAAATCATGTTCGTTCTGATGCAAGATTTGTTCACAACATCTATTTTTCACCTTCTGAAAGTCTTAGTGTTGTATTTGTGCAAAGATGATTCAAGAGTTCCATGCTGACAATACCTCTCATGAACTTGTGTGCAGGACAACACCATTTGATGCTTTGTGAAACTAGATAATAGAACATGATGGTAAAATGATACTGAGTTTTTGACACAGAAAATGGTAGAAGACAAAAATTCATCACAAGATACAGTACAGAAAAGTGGACATATTGTACTTCAGAATGTTTCTTATGACAAGGATGTTGTGAAGATAAAATTGGCAGATGATATTGATTCTGATAATTATGGTGATAATTTTGTCAAGGATGTCTGTGTTGATGAAGGAGCACTACTTCATCGGATGACATCAGAAGAAAAACCACTAGACAGAAGGTCATCCCCAAATTTCAGTTGCCAAATGATTGATGCAGATGGTGACATAAGATATGGGAAGAAAGATTATTCTAGAATATCTGTACACGAACTAAAACCAGAAGTAGTTTCAGGTGTTGACTTTGCCCCTCATTGTGACAACGAGAAACAGCACTCTTCTCGCAAAGAGTACGACCTTGAAGATCGGATTGATACTGGTTTCGTTGCAGGCAATCCTAGTGAGAAGAAGATAAGTTTGCAAGAGTTACTTCTCCTTGAAAGTGCAGAAGAATCCCGACATTCAAGCACAATGAACTCCGAGAGCAGTGAAAGACATAAGTGCCCTCTTCATGAAGAAGCAATTGGACAGGTATACCACTAGTCTACTATTATATATGACGTTTTTTTTGAGCGGTACCATTATATATGACGTAAGAATTGTTCAAATTGCTTGTCTCATTACCACTATCATTGTGCTGTAGATATATCCACATGTTCTTCCCTCTTGACTCGAAATTTAGCAGTAAATTCTTCCATGTGTATACTTCATCAGAACTTTTTTTTGTCCTTAAAGACTTCCAAGGATGGCGATCCTGATGTTCAGACTATTTTGGCCAACACCAGTGAGTATGTTAGTAGTGGTATATCAAGTAAGGAGAATGCCAGTGGTTGCCCAGCAACGACGCCTGGAGACCATGATACAGCTACAGCATTAGATGTGCGAGAGCCACAAAAAATTGATCGGCACAACCCTTTCGTTGATCATAGGTCACTGGAGGATACATCGGTACCTGAGTGCTCTATACCAGGAATCACAGATGCTGCCTCCACAGATTCCATCTGCTCTATTCACATTGTCACGGGTGGCACAGGATTAGATGAAGTTAAAACATCTGAACAAGGGGCGGATACTCTTAGCACAAGTAGTTCAGAAATTCAATCATCTGAAAAGAGCAATGATCACAGCGAAAGTATTTTTAGCAAGGCAATCGCTGGTGCAGCGGATGAAACCACAGTTGCTACATCTTCAACCCCTAACAGTGCTGAGCATAGCGATGCATATGGGAAGAATCAAGAAAAACATGATCAGATAGATGAGGAGCACAGCATATGCACAGACGATGCAGCCAGTAAGAGTTCTACCCTCGCGCAAGATGGATCTGTGGTCCAACAAACCGTGCCTGGTAGTTCGAAGTCAACAGCTCGCATCGGCAATGAGAATACCTACGAACAGAATTTCTCTGGTCCAAGTATAATGTCAGGCCCAGTGTCGATGTCAGGTCATATAACGTATTCTGGCAGCATCTCTCTCCGGTCAGATAGCAGCACAACTAGCACCCGGTCCTTTGCATTTCCAGTGTAAGTCAAACAACTCTAAGCACTTATCCACCTCAGTAAGATATCAAAACAATCTGTATAAGCTAGATTGTACTTCTCCTGCATTTGGTTCTGAAACAATCAGCTGTGGACCTATAACTAGTTGAGCTTCACTTATCTTTTAAACATTCTTCAAGAAATGAACCACAGAATTATTGTATGATTTATAGTGGGCATTTTCATCAAACTGTTTAATTTGTCAATGCACAGGCTGCAGAGGGAGCGGATCAGCAGCCCCGTAAGGATGGCAAAGGCAGAACGGAGGCGCAGCAGACGGCATCGTGTCTGGAGGAAAGGAATTATCTGCTGTAAATTCTGATCGACCATGGCTGCCGTCCCTCGCATCTTGTTTTCGTCCGAAATCCAGCAATCTCCTTCCAAGGTTGCTTGCTATATGCAGAAGGAAAACGTCTTCGGGGCCTATTTGGACCGACGATGGTATTTCCTTGGAACGTTTGAGAGCTAGCTAGAGACTGAACATTCCAACGAAATACCAGTCATCCAAACATCCCCGTTGGCGCTTTCTCGTTTGCAAGGCACATACACCGTATCCTGCTCCTTTTATTGGTTCAGGAGCAGGAGCAGGAGCAGGAGGTTGACGGCCATAGCTTGCCGGATTTCGTAGTGCCTTGAGTGAGAAGGTATATATAGCTATAGAGTAGTGACGGTGCTTTTTCCCCCCTCCTCCTAGAATATGCTTGCCACGTTTTTCATTCATTAATTATTATTAATTAAGGTAGTACTAGTAGTGATCACGCTTGGTAGATCGAGGTGATTATTAGTTTTTGTACATCCTTTGGTGGATAAAATTAAATTAAATGCTGTGACAATTCGTTCCACTGGTCGAGTTGGTGCTTGCATGCCCTTCTTTTTTTATAAAAAAATCAAGAGCTTGCATGCCCTTCAGAATCCATCATCCATCGACGTAGCTTTGCATAGCCTGTGTCTTGAATATTTTTTTGCTACCGGATGGTTGATTGATCGCCTCCCCGACCCCAAGTTGATCCCAGCCGTCCGTCCGGCCCACGGCAAACTGCCCCCCGTGTATGTACGGTCAGTGTACGAGCCCTCCCATACGCACTGCCACTGTCCCATTGCCGTCGAGACGTACGCTGCGTACCATACATGCTTGGGATTTCGTCTGACAGAAATGGATATTGTCACGAACCAACCATAGAACCCTAGAGATTTGGAGTACGGAACAGGAGCACGCGATGCGAGCCTTCACTTGTACCGTTTGCAATGCATGGCACTTGCACGGCCTCTCTGCTGTTGGATGGTCTAGATGTAGCGTTGGCTAAAATAAATCGATAATGCTACAAATAGAACGTCCGACGTCAGCGACTCTCTCCAGACGGACGCGTGGCGTAACATGTGCCACAACTTGTACTCTCTCCGTCTCTTATTCTCATCCGGACACCGCTCGCTCACTCCGCCTGGCCTTCTCCCACCGTGCCCTGACCCTGCGCCGCTCGCTCGCTCCTCGCTCCTCTCCCCCGCCCGTTGCGCGCACTACCTGCACCGCGCTCCTCACTTTGGCCGTGCGCCACGCCGACCGCTCCCTCTCGTAGCATGCATCGCCCGCCAGGCTGAGCCAAGGCCGGTGCTGGTGGCACTGGCTGGTGGTGGTGCTCGCGCGCGTCGCTGGTGCTAGGTGCTGGTGGTGCTCGTGCACCGTCGGCTCCGACCCTGACTGCTAGAATCGACCGGCCTAGGCTTCCCCTCCGCTATGTTGCAAATATATGTTTCAAGTGTTTTGGTCATTTCAAAGGTATGTTGCAGTTGTTTTTTATAGATGTTGTAAAAGTAGATCGGTGATGTTGCACATGTTGCATATGTTGTAATTGTTTCAGAGGTATGTTGCAAGCGTTTGTTTAAAATATTTCATCTGTTCCACACGTGTGTTTCTAGCATTTTGATCCGGATGTTTGCACATGTTTCACACATATGTTGCAACATGTTGCATATGTTTCATCTGTTTCAGACGTATGTTGCAAGTGTTCTATCTTGATGTTGCATATGTTGCAAGTGTATGTCCTAAATGTTTCATCTGTTTTCAGTCATATGTTGCAATTGTTTCATCTGTTTCACTAGCAAGGAAGAGAGAGCTAGTGAGGAAGAGAGATTTACTTTTGTAACACTCAGATGAAATAATTACAACATACAACTAAAATAGATAAAACATTTGGAACATACACTTGCAATATAGTCATTGTAACATATGCAACATCCAGATAGAACACTTGCAACATACATCTAAAATAGATCAAACATATGAAACATGTTGTTGCAACATATGTGTGAAACATATACAAACATCCAGATCAAAACGCTTGAATCATACGTCTGGAACAGATGAAATATTTTGAACAAATACTTGCAACATGCCTTTGAAACACTTTCAACATATACAACATGTGCAACATCCCCGATCTACTTTTATAATATCCATAAAAAACAACTGCAACATACCTTTGAAACTACTGAAATACCTAAAACATACTTCTGCAACATAGGGGAGAGGAAGCCTAGGTCGGTCGATTCCAGCCGGCGGCGCACGAGCACCACCAACACCTAGCACCAGTGGCGCGCACGAGCACCACCACCAGCTAGTGCCACTAGCACCGGCTCTGGCTCAACATGGCGGGCGATGCGTGCTACGAGAGGGAGCGGGCAGCGCGACACATAGCCAAAGCGAGGAGCGAAGTGCGGGTGGGGCGCACGATTGATGGGGAAAGGAGCGAGCATCACAGGTAGGGCACGTGACGGTGCGAGAGTGAGGAGTGAGCGAACTGCGCAAAGTTAGGACGCGGTGGGAGAAGGCCGAGCGAGTGAGCGAGCGGTGTTTGGATGAGAATAAGAGACGGAGGGAGTCAAAGTTGTGGTGCACGTTTGAAAGCTCTAGTTTGGTTTTGGTGAATTGATGAAACCCTAAGTACTAACCTAGTTTATCAAGTGATCATAAGATAGGTAGCACACTCCAAGTGGTGAAGCAAATGAAGATTATGACATGACGATGATGATGCCATGGTGATGAACAAGTGCTTGGACTAGAAAATAAGAAAGAGAAAAACAAAAGGCTCAAGGCAAAGGTATAAATAATAGGAGCCATTTTGTTTTGGTGATCAAGACACTTAGTGAGTGTGATTACATTTAGAATTGATAGCCGTACTATTAAGAGAAGTCAAACTCGTATCGAAATACAGTTATCAAAGTGCCACTAGATGCTCTAACTCATTACATATGCATTTTATGATCTAGTGGAATGCTAACACCCTTGAAAATGTTTGTGAAAATATGCTAACACATGTGCACAAGGTGATATACTTGGTGGTTGGCACATTTGAGCAACGGTGAAGAAGATAGAGTTGAAAAGAAGTTAATCACGATGGTCACGCAGTGACCGGACACTGGTCTCGGTTGTACCGACGTGTCCGGTCAGTGGCAGCTGAGGACGTGCAGCGTCGGTCTTCGACCAGACGCTGGCTGGGTGCCTCTGGTCACACCTGTGTGGCTCGTGCAGAAGTGACGTTGAGTGACCGGACGCTGGGTGAGTCCGGTCGTGATTTTTTGTTTCTGGTACCTTACTAGAAACGACCGGACGTTGAGGTCCTGCATCCAGTCGTGATCCAACTGACATGTCCAGTCCAAGTTGAAACCTTACAGGAAACGACCGGATGCTGGTGCTAGAGCGTCCGGTCACTATGAGTAGCACGTCCAATCAACACTTGACCATTAAGATCTGATGAACAGAATTTGAAGCCGATGACACATGGTAAGCATCGGGCGACCGGACGCTGGGGTCCTATGTTCGGTCGATCTAACCAGAGCATCCGGTCACCCCGAGCAGTGCCCAGTGAAGGTGTATAACGGCTCTATTTCATGGGGGCTTCTATTTAAGCCACATGGCCGACTCAAGCTCACTCTCTTGGCCATTTACATTGATATAGCAACCTTGTGAGCTTAGCCAAAGCCCTCCCAGTCATCTCCATCATTGATTCAACATCTTTGTGAGATTGGGAGTGAATCCAAGTGCATTGCTTGAGTGTTTGCCTCTAGAGGCACTTGGTGTTTGTGTTTCGCTGTGCGATTCGCTTGTTACTCTTAGTGGTTGTCGCTACCTAGATGGCTTGGAGCAGCAAAGATCGTCGAGCGAAGGTTGGTGATTGTCTCTGGCTCCGATCGTGGTGATTATGAGGGGTTCTTGACCTTTCCCCAGCAAAGAGCCAAAAGGTACTCTAGTAAATTGCTTGTGGATTGTGTGATCCTCATCTTATGTTGGTTGTGTGGCACCCTATTGAGGGTTTGTCGTGTGATGCCAATTAGCGTGTGAACCTCTGAGTGAGTGAATCGTCACAACGAGGACTAGCTTGCCGGCAAGCAAATAAACCTTGGTAAAAAATCATTGTGTCATCATTTGATTCTGAGATGATTGGTCTACATTAGTATTCATCCTTGTGATTGATTGGTTCACTCCTCAACATGGCGGTATAACCATATTGCTCACTCTCTTTACATTACCGCAAACTAGTTGTCAATCTCTTTAGTGTAGCTAGTTGTGAGAGCTTGTTAGTTTGGTTAGTGTGCCTCTTTAGTTATCATTTGAGAGCACACTAACTTAGTGTAGTAACATAGCTATTGTGTGAATAGATACTATATAAACTAGAATTGTGGTAGGTGGCTTGCAATTTGAGTAGGCTAGCGCAACACTTGCTTTGCCTCATAATTGTCTAATCAGTTTGCTAAGTATTGTTGTAGAAATTTTTAATAGGCTATTCACCCCCCTCTAGCCATTAGGACCTTTCAAGTGATATCGAAGCTGAGGTCACCGTGATTTGAGGCTTAACAACCTTCGGTGCAAAAATGGCTCAAATCAACAACACCAAGAAGCCACCCCAATTTGATGGCTTAAATTATCCCTATCGGAAAGCTAAGATGACAACTTATATCAAGTCAATCAATAGGAAGGTTTGAAAGGTGGTAGAGACAAAGATTGAGATTGAAAATGAAGAGGCTCCCACCGCCACTGAAGAAATGCTACTCCAAAATAATGACATTGCTCTTAGTGCAATCCATAATGCTTTGGATGAGAGAACTTTTGAACAAATCAAGAACATTGAGAGAGCTCATGAGGCATGGAAGAAATTGGAGGAATCATTTGAGGGCACTCAAGCCGTGAAGGGTGCAAAGGCATACATTCTCAAAAAGAAGTTTTCAAGCTTCAAGATGAAGAAGGATGAGAGTGTGTCGGATATGTTCTATAGGCTTCAAGTGCTTGTCAATGATCTCAAAGCACTTGGAGAAGAGGTGAAGGACAAGTACTTCTCTCATAAGTTCTTGAGATGCTTACCTTTAAGATTTGGCACATTGGTCACTATTCTAGTGAGAAGTGGTTTGGATACCATGACACCAAACTAAGTGTTAGGAGATATAATGACCGATGATACATATAGAGATGATGATGAGAAGGAAGAAGAGAAGTAGAAGAAAGATGAGAAGAAGAAGAGTGTGGCATTCAAGGCCACATCATCTAAGGGCAAGGCAAAGCAAGAAACATCAAGTGAAGGTGATGGTTCATGGGATGATAACGATAATGAGAAGATGGCTCTCTTTGTTAAGAGATTTGGCAAGTTCATGGTGAAGAAAGGCTACCATGCTAGAAGAAAGAAATCTTCATCCAAGAACAAGAAAGAGTCAAGAATGTGCTTCAATTGTGAAAGCAAAGATCATCTTATTGCTCAATATCCATACAGTAGTGACAAAGATGATGACAAGAAGAAAAAGAAGAAGAAAAAGAAAGAGAAGAAGGATAAGATGACCTTCAAGAAGAAGAAGGGTGGTTCATATGTGGTCACTTGGAATAGTGATGCTTTCTCAAGTGATGATGATGATAGTGATGATGACAAGACCACCAAGAAAAAGGCACTTGCAAGAATTGCTATCAATGAGAAGCCTTCTCTCTTTGACATTCTATCATGCTTCATGGCTAAGGCCACTAAGGTACAAATTTGTGATGATGGAAGTGATGATGAACATGATAATGAAAATAATAGTAATAGTGATGATGATGAACCTACTAAGGATGAATTATTTGACATGCTAGAAGATGCCAAAGAACACTTTGACATTAAAAGAAGGGAATTCAAGAGCTTGAATAAGGAGGTAAAAGCCCTTAAACAAGCCCTTGATGAGCTCAAAGCAACTCATAAGAGGCTAGAGGAAGCCCATGAGAAGCTTGGCAAGGCTCACAAGAATATTAAAAAAGCTCATTCCTCTTTCCTTAATGAACAAGATAAAAAGAAGCATGTTGAAACTTGTAATATAGACTTAACTTGTGATCTAATTGATGAATCATTATCTATGCCTATCATTATTCCTCCCGCTAACCATTCTTGTAGTACTTCTATTTTCACCTCATCTAGTAGTGATGGTTTCACTTGTGATGCCTCACTAATGGTTGAGAATGAGAATCTCAAGAAGAAGGTCAATAAGCTCACTCACACCTTGGCTAAGGCCTATGGTGGTGAGGACCGCTTACTTATGTGCTTGGGTAGCCAAAGAGCTTCTCTATAAAGAGGGATTAGCCTATATCCTCAAGAAAGGCAAGGTGGCCTTTACTCCTTACAAGACTAGTTTTGTGAAGAACAATAGTCGGTTTTGCACTAGTTGCAAGCAAGTTGGTCATGTAGAGCAAAAGTGCATGAACAAGAAGTCATAAGCTAATGTATTCTCCATTAAGCTTGATTCTTTCTATATGCTTACCAAGGGTGTAAATGGTGTAAAGGCTAAGTTCATTGGTAAACCATGGATGAGCTCAAAGAAGAAAGCCATTTGGGTGCCAAAGAGTTTGGTCACTAACCTTCAAGGACCCAAGCAAGCTTGGGTACCTAAAAAGAATTGATCTTCTTTTGTAGGTCAATTACAAAGCTGGAGGAAGGTATTGGGTTCTTGATAGTGGGTGCACTCAACACATGACCGGTGATATAAGAATGTTCAACTCAATCAACACCAATGGCAATAATGGTTATGATAGTATCACATTTGGTGACAATGGCAAAGGCAAGGTCAAAGGGCTTGGTAAGATTGCAATATCCTATGACATGAGCATATCTAATGTATTGCTAGTAGAGAGCTTGAACTTCAATTTGCTATCCATGGCTCAGTTGTGTGATCTTGGATTTAAATGCATATTTGGGGTAGATGATGTAGAGATCATAAGTGTAGATGGCTCTAATTTGATCTTCAAAGGCTTTAGATATGAGAATCTATACTTGGTTGATTTCAATGCTAGTGAAGCTAAACTATCTACATGCTTGTTCACTAAGTCTAGTATGGGTTGGTTATGGCATAGAAGGCTTGGTCATGTTGGAATGAAACAATTGAATAGATTGGTTAAGCATGACTTGGTTAGAGGCTTGAAAGATATTGTATTTGAAAAGGATAAGCTTTGTAGCTCTTGTCAAGCCAGCAAATAAGTTGGAAACACCCATCCTAAGAAAAGTATGATGAGCACTAGTAAAGTATTTGAGTTATTGCATATAGACTTGTTTGGGCCAACATAATACACTAGCATTGGTGGTAACAAATATGGCTTTGTGATAGTGGATGATTACACTAAATACACATGGGTATTCTTTCTAGTGGATAAAAGTAATGTGTTTACAATATTCAAATTATTTATCAAGGGCATTCACAATGAGTTTGAAACAACCATCAAAAGAGTTAGAAGTGACAACAATAGTGAGTTCAAGAACACTAAAATTAATGAGTTGTATGATGAATTTGGAATTAGACATTAATTCTCAGCCAAGTATATTCCATAGTCAAATAACCTTGTTGAGAGAAAGAATAGAACACTTATTGATATGTCAAGGTCTATATTTAGTGAGTACAATACGAGTCAATCTTTTTGGGCCAAAGCTATCAATATGGCTTGCTATTGTAGCAACCTCCTCTATTGTCACCCATTGAAAGAGAAGACACCATATGAGCTCTTGAATGGTAGAAAGCCCAACATTGCATATTTTTGGGTCTTGGGTTGCAAATGCTATATCTTGAAGAAAGGCGCTAGATTGGGCAAGTTTGATAAGAAATGTGATGTAGAATTCCTACTTGGATACTCCACTACAAGCAAAGCATATAGAGTTTGAAATTTGGATAGTGGTGCTCTTGAGGAAGTTCATGATGTTGAATTTGATGAAACCAAAGGTTCATAAGAAAAGAATGAGAACTTAGAAGATGTTAGAGACATTCAACTTTCAAATGCCATGAAGAACATGGATGTTTGTGAATTAAGGCCTAGGCAAGTGAATGATGATGAAGATGATCAAGTATAAGTGCTCTCTAACTCAAATGTGCAAGATGATACAAACAAGCTAGTACAAGTGACTCTCATGACAATGAAGAAGATCAAGTGGCTAGTACATCATCTCAACCCAATAATCAAGCAAGTGCAAGCAATCAAGTTCCAATCTTCCAACCAACCAATATTGTAAGGGATCATCCTTTGGACATTATCATTGGTGATATTTCAAGAGGTGTGCAAACTAGATCAAGATTGGCTTCATTTTGTGAGTATTTCTCATTTGTGTCATGCATTGAACCAAAGAAGATAGATGAAGCATTGAAAGATGTTGATTGGGTGAATGCTATGCATGAAGAGTTGAATAACTTCACAAGAAATCAAGTATGCGAATTAGTAGAGAGACCAAAGAGACACAATGTGATTGGAACCAAATGGGTCTTTAGAAACAAGCAAGATAAAGATGGGATAGTAGTAAGAAACAAAGCAAGATTGATAGCATGAGGCTATATATAAGTTGAAGGTCTTGACTTTGCAGAAACATATGCCCTGGTTGCTAGATTGGAAGCAATTAGAATCTTGCTAGCCTATGCTTGTGCCCACAACATCAAGCTCTATTAAATGGATGTCAAGAGTGTATTTTTCAATGATTATATCAATGAAGAAGTATATGTTGAGCAACCTCCTAGATTTGAAGATGACAAGAAGCCCGACCATGTGTGCAAGTTGAAGAAGGCATTGTATGGCTTGAAGCAAGCACCTAGAGCATGGTATGAGAGATTGAGGGACTTCCTACTCTCTAAAGGGTTCATAATGGGCAAGGTTGACACCACTCTTTTCATCAAGAAGATTGGAAAAGATTTGTTTATGTTGCAAATCTATATAGATGATATCATATTTGGATCAACCAATTAAGACTTTTGTGATGAGTTTGGAAAGATGATGGCTAATGAGTTTGAGATGTCCATGATTGGAGAGTTGAGTTACTTCCTTGGTCTTCAAATCAAGCAATTGAAGAATGGTACATTTGTGAGTCAAGGCAAGTATATTAAGGATATGATCAAGAAGTTTGGCATGAATGATAGTAAAGTCATTAGCACACCAATGGAAACAAATGGCAACTTGGATAGTGATGCAAGTGGAAATATGGTGGATCAAAAGTTGTATCGGTCTATGATTGGAAGCCTACTCTATGTGATCGCATCAAGGCCAGATGTCATATTTAGTGTATGCATGTGTGTAAGATTTCAAGCCTCACCAAGAGAAAGTCATTTGAAGGCTACCAAGAGAATATTGAGGTACTTGAAGCATACACAAAACGTTGGTTTGTGGTATCCCAAAAGAGCAAAGTTTGAGCTAGTTGGTTACTCTGACTTGGATTATGCGGGATGTAAGGTTGAAAGAAAGAGCACCTCGGGCACATGTCAATTGTTGGGAAGATCACTTGTTTCATGGTCATCAAAGAAGCAAAACATTATTGCATTATCAACCGCCAAAGCCGAATACATATCCGCCGATAGTTGTTGTGCACAAATACTTTGGATGAAGGCCACTTTGAGTGACTTTGGAATCAAGTTTAAGAAAGTACCATTGCTATGTGACAATGAGAGTACAATCAAGATGACCAACAATCTAGTTCAAAATGCAAGAACAAAGCAAATTGATGTCTACCACCATTTTATAAGAGATCACCAACAAAAAGGGGACATTTACATTGAGAGTGTAGGCACCGAAGATCAACTTGCCGATATATTCACCAAGCCATTGGATGAGAAAAGGTTTTGGAAGCTAAGGAATGAGTTGAACATATTGGATTTCTTAAATATGTGTTGATGCACCCCCCCACTTACATGCCATGCCTCTCCTTCGAGCAATCCAAGATAAAAGTTGATTGGTATGGCATACATTCTTACTAAGGACATATTTAGTGCATCTAGACATCTTTCACATTCAATAGGCTCATTCATGAAAATCAAATGAATTTGATGATTGTATGGTACCACTATTGCTTCTATGCTTATTTTGATCTAGTGGTAGCATATGACATGTTTGTGGGCTTGTAAACCTAGTGTTTAATCTAGAAAATGATCTCTAAGTGTTTAACTCAACATGGTACAAGATAACCCTTAGTTGAAGGTGTGAAGAAGCTTGTCCTTGGATCAAACTGAGTTAAATATCCTTGGTAAGTTTTCTAGATTGAACCAAATTTAGGAAAATGATCCTCACCCCATTGATTGACATTGATAATCCTAACCTATCTATAACTTAAGCCCTTGTGGTCATTGATGACAAAGGGGGAGAAATAGTGTACAAAGATAGAAAAGTCAACAAAGGAGGAGAATTAGGGGGAGAGATATGACAAAGGAAAGGGATCAATTAAAAATTCTGAGCACACAAGTAGGGGGAGCAAGCTCATTAACTTGTATGGTGCATTTGAATGTGCATTTCATATGTTTGCTTACATGGCCAAGTTTTAAATTTTAATATTCATACTTGTGTGGTATATGCTAGTTGTAAGTTTGAATGATGAAATGAAAATCTAGCATGCATAGGTTATCTAGTGATTTCATTTCTAAGTGGTATAGAGCTAACAATGATGCTAAGGACGGTATAATGGTACACTCCAATTGGTATCACGCTTTAAAGGTCCATCTTTTATACCTTAGCATCATTTGGTAGACATTGTCTCCTATATTTCCTATCTAAGCACATGTGCAAGCGACAATCCAAACTCTTATCACATATGTAGGGGGAGCAATTGCTACCATACGGGGTTTATGAAACTTGTCCATATCCTTTTACACATAGTAAATATGCTTAGGTAAGCAACATGTATTCAATTAAATTTTAATTCATATCTTTGTGAAAGGGTTGTCATCAATTACCAAAAAGGGGGAGATTGAAAGCTCTAGTTTAGTTTTGGTGAATTGATGAAACCCTAAGTGCTAACCTAGTTTATCAAGTGATCATGAGATAGGTAGCACACTCCAAGTGGTGAAGCAAATGAAGATCATGACATGACGATGATGATGCCATAGTGATGATCAAGTGCTTGGACTAGAAAAGAAGAAAGAGAAAAACAAAAGGCTTAAGGCAAAGGTATAAATGATAGGAGCCATTTTGTTTTGGTGATCAAGACATTTAGGGAGTGTGATCACATTTAGGATTGATAGTCGTACCATTAAGAGGAGTGAAACTCGTATCGAAATGCGGTTATCAAAGTACCACTAGATGCTCTAACTCATTGTATATGCATTTTAGGATCTAGTGGAATGCTAATACCCTTGAAAATGTTTGTGAAAATATGCTAACATATGTGCACAAGGTGATACACTTGATGGTTGGCACATTTGAGCAAGGGTGAAGAAGATAGAGTTGAAAAGGAGTTAATCACAATGGTCACGTAGTGACCGGACGCTGGTCTCGGTTGTACCGGCGCGTCCGGTCTGTGGCAGCTGAGGACGCGTAGTGTCAGTCTTCGATCAGACGCTGGCGTTGATATGACCGGACACTGGCTAGGTGCATCCGGTCGCACCTATGTGGCGCATGCAGAAGTGACATTGAGTGACCAGACGCTGGGTGAATCCGGTCGAGCATGACCGGACACGTCCGGTCGTAATTTTTTTTCTAGTACCTTACTAGAAATGATCGGACGTTAAGATCCTACGTTCGATCGTGATCCAACTGACGCGTCCAGTCCAAGTTAGAACCTTACTGGAAATGACCGGACACTGGTGCTAGAGCGTCCAATCACTCTGAGAAGCACGTCCGGTCAACACTTGACCATTAAGATCTGATGAACAGAATTTGAAGCCGATGACACGTGGCAAGCATTGGGCGACCGGACGCTGGGGTCCTACGTCTGGTCGATCTGACCAGAGCGTCCGGTCATCCCGAGTAGTGCCCAGTGAAGGGGTATAACGGCTCTATTTTGTGGGGGCTTCTTTTTAAGCCCCATAGCCGGCTTAAGCTCACTCTATTGACCATTTACATTGACATAGCAACCTTGTGAGCTTAGCCAAAGCCCTCTCAGTCATCTCCATCATTGATTAAACATCTTTGTGAGATTGGCAGTGAATCCAAGTGTATTGCTTGTGTGTTTGCATCTAGAGGTACTTGGTGTTCATGTTTCACTGTGGGATTCGCTTGTTACTCTTGGTGGTTGCCGCCACCTAGATGGCTTAGAGCAGCGAGGATCGTCGTGCGGAGGTTGGTGATTATCTTCGACTCTGATTGTGGTGATTGTGAGGGGTTCTTGACCTTTTCTCGACAGAGAGCCAAAAGGTGCTCTAGTAAATTGCTTGTGGCTTATGTGATCCTCATCTTGTGTTGGTTGTGCGACACCCTATTGAGGGTTTGGCATGTGATGCCAATTAGCGCGAGAACCTCCGAGTGAGTGAATCACCACAACAAGGACTAGCTTGCCGGCAAGCAAGTGAACCTCGGTAAAAAATCATTGTGTCATCATTTGATTCCAAGGTGATTGGTCCACATTGGTATTCATCCTTATGATTGATTGGTTCACTCATCAACATGGTGGTATAACCATCTTGCTCACTCTCTTTATATTACTGCAAACTAGTTGTCAAGCTCTTTAGTGTAGCTAGTTGTGAGAGCTTGTTAGTTTGGTTAGTGTGCCTCTTTAGTTATCATTTGAGAGCACACTAACTTAGTGTAGTGACATAACTATTGTGTGGATAGATATTATATAAACTAAAATTATGGTAGGTGGCTTGCAATTTTAGTATGCTAGCGCAACACCTGCTTCGCTTCATAATTGTCTAACTGGTTTGTTAAGTGTTGTTGTAGAAATTTTTAATAGGCTATTCACCCCCCTTCTAGCCATTAGAACCTTTCAATGTCACACCACATGTCCATCCAAAGGGAGTCGCTGGTGTCGAACGTCCTATTTGTAGCATTATCGTTTCACTATATTTTCCTCCATTTATTATTTTTATTTTGTTTTCCTTTCTATTTTGTTTATTTTTCATTTTAGTTTATTCATTTTTATTATTATCTTAATTTCATGTTATATTTTTTAGCTTTTTTAGTTGGTGAATTTACTTTTTTAACAACATATGCTATTTTATTTTTCTTTTAGTTTAGTTATGTGTCTATTCTCTTAAACTACTAAAAAAATGTCATTTTGCTATTCACACATTATTTAAGAGATGCTCCATGATGTATTTTACTTCGTTCCCACATTACCCATGAGATATTCCATGTTGTATTTTGGATTATTCCCATACTATTCATGAGATTTTATATCTTGTATTTTGGGTTGTTGTCATATTATTCATGAGATGTCTCATAGTGTGTTTGTGATTGTTCCCATATTATTATCTATGAGACATTCAATAATGTATTTTCGATTGATCCCCTAGTATTAACCAGATGTCCCATTATGTGCTTTGAATTGTTTCTATATTATCCAAGATTTGAATTTGTATTCCTTATTATTCCCATGGACACTATTCCACGATGATCCATAGCCTTTGTATCATTCTCATATTATTGATGAGATATTTCATGGTGTACTATTTCTTATTGTTCTTGTAGTGTTTCATGGTGTCTTTTTTATCGTTTGCATAATATTCATTAGATGTTTCTTATATTTCTTGAGATGCTTTAAGATGTATTTTAGATTTTTTTTCCCAAAAGTGTATTCATGTTCCTAGTGAATTTTGCAACATTTCTATAGTACCCATGAGATCTTCCATGGTATATTTTGAGTTGTTCACGTAGTATCCATGGGATGTTCTATGATGTATCTTTGGTTGTTCACACAATACCCATAAGATGACCTTTGTTGTATTTTTGGTGGTTTGTATATTATTCATGGGGTGTTTGACAATATGTTTTAATTGTTCCCACAATACTCATGAGATGTTCTCTTATTTCTACTAAACACAAATGTTAGGGAATAGCATTCACCTTAACCTACTATTTTATTCTCTTAAATTTAAAACATTAATCTTGAGAACCTAGAACATTTTTCTTGTGAAGGTAGATCATTCTTCCTTGAAGAATATTATCCCTGCTCAATAAAAAGAAAGTGTTCCATTTTCTTGAGAAAAATGTTCTTCAATAATATGTTATGTAAAATATACCCAAGCATCATATTGTTTTGAAGGATTTATTTTAAGAAATACAATGGTGAAATCAGAATTTAATTTAGATGTTTAGTTTGAAAACTATTGTTTTTTTTGTTTCGTACAAAACCCCAACATCAACAAATTTGTCGTCACTAGTCAATCCACTCATGAGCAACAAAGAGCCAGTTTGGTAGAACACCCAAAAACAACTTCTGGGCCAAATCCAGGAGTGCTCTACTGAAAGTGCATCTAGCCCTTTAGTGTGTTTTGGATGATTGAATGACAACATAATTAAAGGTCTAACCCGTTTGCTAAGTATGGACAGGTAATAGGTTATCTCACAGGTACTTAATGAAAGCCAAAATGATGTGTGTTGTATAAACAATCTAGTTCAAGCACAAGATAACAATGCAAATGAAATTCATGCAAAGACTTATTTATTGTCGGATTTTCATGTACTATATGAAAGCAAGCCCGGTAAAAATTAATTGATAAGACATGAGGGATTGCATATGGAATGGTCTTATATTTGAAGCTTGCTAAATTAAAATGAAAAAGATAACAATACAAATGAATGGATGATTCAACACAAGATGTGACTTGATGGCTTGAGATGGTGAAGATAGCAAGGAAATGCTTCGAGGTACTAAGCAAGGGTGAAGGGCAAGCGATGGCTTGGCGGCCGAAGAACCTAGCTAGGGTGAAAAAGAAAGTACTTGCATTTAGTTAAGGTACTAATCAAGTTATGATGGTCATATTGATGTGGAGAATCAAATCTATAGTGGACAAAGTGTTGGAAGTGACTTAATGCATTTGGAGTTATTCATATTTAATGAATGGAATAAAGTCACGTGCTCAAGATGGCTATGCTCAAGTGATAAAGATCAAAGTTGACATGTTGGCACCCTCACTTGATGAAGATTGGAATACACGGCTTCGGTTGAAAGAGATCAACTCAAAAGGTTTAAATTTGTTATACTTTTTAAATTTGAGTTAATAGGAATGTCGTACTATTAAGAGGGATGCATCATGTTGATCGATAATGTTTCATAAGTGCTCAAGCCAACCAATGTGAGTTTTAGAGTGTTTGAGAGACAAAAGAGCTAACTTGTTTTTGCTGTTCTGGTAATACTGGACATGTCCGGTATTGACACCGGACGTGTCCGGTATGTGTCCAACCATGATACAATTCTTGATGTACTTGGTTTGGTTCACTGGGAGTCTCGACGTAAGTCAGAAGTTCTGACAATCAGGAGTTTCGGCAATGGTCGGGAGTTCCGACGTCTCGTGCTTAACTGACTTAGAGAGTTCACTGTGGTAGTCATACCGGATGTGTTCAGTATGGACGGCCAGAGGTCAACGACCAGTTTTTCAAATGCCTTGAGGGTCAGGAGTAACGACATGCGTCGGGAGTTCCGACACCTCACATACTTTTACTCAGTTACCATAGTTTTCAAATGTGCTGAGGGTCAGGAGTTTCGACGTGAGTCGAGAGTTCCAGTATTCATTGGGAGTTCCGATGCCTCACAATGTTACTGTAACTCAGTTACCGTTGACGTAGTGTAAGTCATACTGGACGTGTCCGGTATGGCAACGACTATAAAATAGCTAGTTTTTTCAAGGGGGCTATAAATACCCCCAAGCCTCCATCTTTGGAGGCTGCTGATTCTGCTAGTTGCAATACACGTTTTTGAGCCTACCAACTCTCCCAAACCCTCTCTTAGTGAGTGTGTGATCCAAATCGCAAAATCCATTTATGGGTTAAGAGAGAATTTGAAAAAGAGAGCAAGCCACCACTTGAGCACTTGTGCATATTGTCAATCTCGTGATTTGTATTTGTTATTCTTGGACTCTTCGGTCCTAGACGGTTAGGCGTCGCTGGAGAGCACCCGAGAGATTATGGTGTGCCTTAGAAAGTTTGTAACAGTCGATTCCGCTGCCTTGGAATCAACTAGTGGAAGGAAGAAAAGGAGTTAGAAAAGACTTCGGCTAGAGTGACCTTTGTGGTACCCTCTAGGGCTGACCTTCGCTGGGTCGCTCGCAGCCCCCTCAACGGAGAGTAGGACTCAAACGAGTCCGAACTTCGGTAAAACAAATATCGTGTCTCAATTCGTATTTCATTTGATATTTGTGTTGCTCCAGCTCTTGTGCAGGTTCTTTGTGTATATTGTCATCTTTAGTAGGTGCCTGTAGTTTGGTTTGAAGATAGAAATCAAAAGGAGCAAGTTTGGGGCTGCTCTACAGGAATCGTGTATACCGGACACGTCCGGTATGTATATCGAACACGTCCGGTATTTCCTGTTTGTGCTGAATATATTAGTTCTTTGTTCTAACTTTGTGTTGCAGGGTTGTAGCTTCTAGATATATTCGTTATACCTTGTATACTCTGTGTCTAACTTGTGAGGGGTGGTATTACTCTTAATTTGGAGTTTCTATTTTGGAAACTCCCATTACTAATAGTTTCCGTATTTAAAGGTGTTAATTTTTAGAAACGCCTATTCACCCTCCCTGTAGGGGGCATCCTAGGTCCTTTCATCTACCAAATATTTTCTAACAAAGAAGTGATTATATGTTGATTCTGTTCACTTATTATCTAAAATAAATTATGATGTTGAAAGCTAGAAAAAATTAGCTTATGATTTACTCGACGCAGAGAACAATTTTTACATAGAGTGTATTCTAAAGAAGAATCATTTCTTACAGAGAATTACGAGTCGAAGAGTCTCTAGCAAATGAGCCCAAGATGCTAGGGTGGTCAGGCACTATCAACCTTGAGATGGATGTGGTGTGCCATTTTACTGGACCTTTTTTGGTGTTATTTGGGATCGCTTTTACCCAATTCTTAATTTTTTTTCCTTAGGGTGGGTATGGTACCAACTCTAGCTAAAACAACTCTGACACTAGCTTCTTTGGTTGAGTAGCTTTGTTTGGCTCCATAAGAACATTTGGTAAAATAGCTTCTCATAATAGATAAAAGGATAAAATATCTATAATACCCTTCTCTTTTTTCTTCCTTCATTTGCTTTTTTCTCTTATCTATCATTTCTTTCCATCTCTCTCTCCCTTATCCTGGTCACCACCACGCTAGTCACCCCTCCTCTCCCACTCCATCTCCAACCGCCGCCCCTCCCCTACCGTTGTGATGCATCCTCAGCTGTAGCTCCTCCTCGGCCGCAACTCCTCTGCCACCCCCTCCCTCACGTGAAGCTCCTCTACTGCCGTCCTTGTCGCCGCACATGCATGCTTGCACGCCTGTGTGGTCTGATTGTGCTGGCCGATGGCGCACGAAGGAGGAGAACAACATCGGGCCCAAGCTTGATTTTTAAGCTCCTCTAGCTCCCACGAACCTCTCTCAGCGTGATTTGAGGAGCTTCGTCCATGGAGCTATTTGTCGCGTCCCGTTTGGTAGCATCATATGTGAAGCCACGTTTGGTAACATCATATGTGAAGCTGTTTTGAGAACTGTAAAAAAAAAGCTCTATCAAACGCGCCCTTGCTTTTACCTTTTTTCCTCTCTCCCTGAAACTTCAACTTGCCTCTTAATAATCTGGGATTCCTCGCGGCTTAAGCTCGATAGGTGATTGAAGCGGCAGGAAACTTTACATGCTGCGCTACTAGACGCGTGGGATCAATGAATGTTATTGGACGTTTATATTTACTCAATTAGTTCATTAAACGCAACTCGATCAGACAAGAGTTAAAAATCACCCCATTGTACTTGGTTTAGGGTCTGTTTGGTTGGGCTTTTGGTTCTAAAAGCCAAAAGTCCAACCAAAGTGGCTGTTTTTGAAGACGGTTTTTTTTAGAAGCAGCTGCTTTTTCATAGTATATTTTTAAAAACTGGTTTGACCTTGCTTTTAGCTTTTGGCTTTCTGCTTTTTGAAATTGGTGGAATAAAAAGCTCTTCCATAGTTGTTTCAAGAGAGATAAAGATAGAAGGTATATTTTATACTTGTTTAACCAAACAGCTTTCAACTTTCTACAGCTCACAGCCCACAACAGCTTTCCCATAACTTTTTCCCACAGCAGCTTTTTCCCACGGCCATAGCTCAACCAAATACACCCTTGACCACAGCCGAGCTCAGCAATATTCCACTCTGCCTCTCGCCCCCGTCCACCAAAAAAGAAAGGAAAAAAAACTTAGGGGGAAAAAAGAGAGGAAAACAAAACACAGCTAAAATTGAAGGTGCGCTGTTTGATGAAATATGAGGGCTTGAGTTAAGCTGATATAAATGGCTCCATGACTGACTCGACTCAAAGAAAAGCATATGCATCAGCACTGTTCTATACGTGATGAAATTAATAACTGGCTAGTACACTATTATGATCTATGGAATAGTTTGATCCTTCCTATCCTATCTTACCTATTGACCGAGACAGAACCTAAAACAGTGAAGGAGAGAAAAAGCTAGCTAGGCTACAAGAAATACATACAAGCTTAGTTGTGTTTTTTAGGGTGAGGCCTGGGTCCGTATCTCGCGACCACCACTACCTTCTCGGCAGAGGCGGGACTGTTGTTTCCTCCGCGGCCGAAGCTTGGTTGTTTAGCCCTTCGTCCAACCACGCCTGCTTCTCCCGTTGATCCCGGCTCCATGTGCACGGTTTCAGTGCTGCCCTTGGTGTGCTCCAAGCCGTGCTTCCTCGTCGCTTGCAGTACTTCCTTTGTCGACGGATGCTTGCCGGTCGACATGGACGGGCTCCTCACTGCAATGATGAATAGGCAGCAGATCGGATGAATAAACACAGCAATACACTTTAGGCCAGTCCACAAAAAGAAAAAGAAAAAAGAGCAAACACCAGCTACACATTAACTTCAAAGTTCAAACATGCATATATAGCAAAACAATGCAAAGATGATATAACTTACCCTGGCGAGCATGAGCAACGGAATGGTCAAGTGCGAGCAAGAAGATGGCCACGATGACCATGAGAACAGTTGAAGAGGCCCTTCTGCAATCCATGCCGATCCGTTTATGGACACCACTACAACCACTCAAATTCCAAATTGAGGTCACCCTCAAGCTTAATGAAAATGAGGTGAGGGGGCGATGTAGGACGGTCTTTATAGAAGGGAGGAGCCACGATGCCTTTTTGTTAGGTTATATAGTCAGGCAGTCAGCTCGAGATCGATTGGTGGTCAAAGCTGAAGCTCGCGAGATCTCTTACACCACTAATATATAATTATGCATACACTATAAAACATCTGTGCCCGCCCGTACTGGTGTCCAAGCGTTCTTTAACAAGTCCGAGGCGTTTCTTTGCACCGCACTTGTACCATGACATGAGGCACCACGCCACGCACGGTGCACGCACTGGCGCGGCATGTGTGGACTCTGTGCGCCCGCGTGCGCGGCCAGGCTTCGGGAGTAGAGCTCCCTGTTGGCCGGGCGCCCTGCCAAATTGCTGATGCCACGGGCGAGACGGTGCGGGCAGCGTGACTGTGCGTACGTACACCAGGCACGTCTACAGGTGCCCGATTAATAAAAAGCCGTCTCAGTTTCAAAAAATAAAAAATAAAAAGCCGTCTCGCATCAGGGTCGTTAAGGACCAAGATCGTCCTAAGCTACTAATGAGGGTTTTAAAATTGACAGTCAGGAATCGCACAGAAAGCGCAGTTGATCGACAGTCGGCCGGTTCCCGGATCCCAACAAGACCAAGAAAAATGAGGCCACTTTTATTACACAAAGGATCGGCACGAAGGTCTTCTTGAATCGCCGCAGCTCAGTAAGATTTTGACCAAACCCCGCTGCTCGAGCGAGCATTTATATTTCATAGAACCCCAGAAAGGAATCCTTGTACAAACGGCATACGAAGTACTCCAGGTCTGAACATGCTGAGAATTTATCTCTAGGAAAAGCAGAACCCTGACAATCACAAAGGGAAGCCAGTCCATTGGGGTTCAAAAACCCTCGGATGCCGTAAGAGGCATCGCCAGTAGGATCTACCAGCCACGCGTTTGTGCTTTTGCCTATTAACCATAAGGTCAAACCGGAAAAGTTACTGCAATGACGACGACGATAGGAACCGGAAGAGACGCAGACCAAATTTCAGTTCTTTTTGGGCAGCACGAACTTGAAACCATCCTTCACCTGCATGTGAGGTAAACCTGTCGTTGGATATTCGAATCCATTCCCCAAATTCATACCCGTCTAATTCGGGTCGGGTATGGGTAAATCTCCTGGTACCCGATGGATTAAGGGTTATTTAGATTCTTGCTATTACAATTTCTCAAGTTTTGAAGAACGTCATTATTATTCTTCTTATTGGAAACTTGCCATTAATATTCTGCTTCCCCCTCACCCTTGCCCTTTTCTACGTCTGGAGTGTAGCTAGGCCCACCTGCAGGTGCCGTATTTTCGTATGGGCCCGTATTGCCCCTGTACGAGAGGATAAGGCTGAGCATCACGCCCCGTTCTTTTCTGCTGCCCCCGTTCTTCTCTCGCACTCTTCCTCATTCTCCCCCCTTCTCTGTCGCACGCCCATGCCACCCGCCATTGCCGACGTCGCCTTCTGCACATCTCGCCGTCGATGCTCGCGCCACCTGCCATTGCCACAGATGAGTGGAAGCTAGGTTAGTGGAGCGGCGGCGGCCAGCTCCAGCTCGGCAGACTGGGGGATCAAGAGCCCGCCGCTGCACCCACTCGTAGAGTGCCCGGATTGCTGAGTTCAGTTGGTACAAATTAGAAGCAAAACAACGTGCCACTTATGGCAAGGCCTTCGTCAAGTGCCCAAATAACATCAAAGTAAGTCAATTTGTGTTCACTTTGGAGTTTCTTAGATGTTTTTCATGCGGCTAGGTTTTTGTGGGATGCAGGGTGACCCAACAACATGTGTCATCATAATGTCCGAGGCGCAGTATGATGCATTCTTACGCAACCCAGAGCAGCAGCAGCAGAATCGATCGAAGAAGGTGAGCCATTTGAGTTCAGGAGAAGGTGGACATGGGTCTGTCGACCTCATTTTGGACCTGAAGCTAGAACTCAATGAAATGAAGCAGAAACTTGACACTATTGTGACTGATCTTTCGGTGGTGAAGTCGCAAGTTCAGAAGATCAAGATGGATTATGTTGTTATAGCAGCAGTCTGTGTAGGTGTAGCTATTGGTTGTCTTATGAGCAAACTTTGGAAGTAGTGAATTGTATGCAATGTAGCTTCTGTTGGTCTTAGCTGTTGTAAACTTTTATTATCTGTTGAATGTACCAGTGCCTGAAGTTGATGAATGGAATCTAAAAGTTTTTCAAATAATTTGAAGTGCCCAGCAAAGCATATTGACAACATGAATTCACAGGCATACTGAAAATGGCAACAGCATACTGACAATATTAATGACAGTAGCATTTCATCTTGTTCAAGTACTCAAGCATTCTAGACATTTAGTAATTCGACATCTAGAAAATAGGCCACTAGCAGTGCATCCAGTTCAAAGGCCATGACATGCATCCTATATCTAAACTAAGCATTACAGGCGTCCAGAAATTCATCAATTCAGCTTGTTGTAGTTTCCAAGCGTTACAGGCAACCTGAAATTCACAGGCCATCACAAAAGGCCATCGCAGGCATTACATTACCAGAGACTACAAAATAAGTTCAAAGGCCATCACAATACTGCTTCTTTTTCAGTGGTGTTTTTTTTTCTTCTTAGGGATTTTCTTCTTCTTTGGTGTTTTATTCTTCTTCACCTTCGATGGTCCAGCAGTATCATCTTGTGGTCTCTTCCTGTGTACACACATATTCCAGTTATGTGCCATGATAAATGAAAAGAATACAAATGACAGAAGATCAGTGAAATTAATGTTAACATTTTATTTGTGCTAGTAGTCTCACCATCATCTCCAACCATTTTAAGCTTGTAAGTTTTGGATAAGTGGCCAAAACCTCCACACCTTTTATATCTAACTTTCTTTTTGTTGGCCCTTTTCTCTAGGCACCCTCTTTGCCTCACAACCTTTGGCCGACCTACTGCTCTTCCTAGTAATGGTGGGAAAACCTTGTACCCAAGATCAATTTTTGGCCATTAGGATCTGTCTGGCATTGGTTCTACTCTACCTTCATAGGTAGCTCTGAACTTAGCAATAGAGTAATAATCATGCACAAAGTCAGCTACCTACATACCTCTATTGGACAAGATCCAAGCCAAGGCATGCTTGCATGGCTTGCTAGTTACCTGCCATTCCCTGCATGAACACTTCTGATTCTTAAGACCAGTTGTGTGTCATTTATGGTTATTCCAATCATCTAGCAGTGTTACCTCTGCAAATTCATCATCACTGACTTTAACCTTCACAACTTTTAGATTTTTGCTTATAAGGTTCAAGTCCTTCATGACAACAGGAAGGATTCCATCTCCCCATTTCTGTGCAATCTTCTTCCTTATGTACCTTTTCTCCATTATCACCTCTCTTATCCTATTAACTAACTCATGGATATGCAGTCCTTGATATGAGCATTGAAGCTCTCAGAGACATTATTAATTAAATAATCACATTTACTTTCCTCAGAGAAGCCACATCTGTACCATATCCTAGGATGATGCTCCTGAAGATAGTCAATAGCAGCTGGAGCAAACTCAAAGATTTTCTTCATATGCCACCTAAACATGCCTTCTATGTAGTTCCTTGTAGCAGGATACAGATGGTCGGTGAAAACATCCCCTGAGTAGTGTTTCATGAAGTTATTGTACATGTGCCTTGTGCACTCCTTATTTTCAGCCTATGGGAAAACAGCCCCCACAGCTTTCTCTAACCCTTTACAAGCATCACTACATATTACTAGTCATGGTGGGTCTCCTATGACACTGTGCAAATTCTCTAAGAACCACTTCCAGTTGTCCTCGGTCTCTGAGTGAAACACACCAAATGCAATATGGTACAACCAGTTATGCCCATCAACACCTGTTGTTGAAGGCAACTGTCCAGTATACTTTCCATTTAGAAAAAGATGCATCTACTCCTATAAAAGGGTCTACAACCAGCTAGGAATCCATCAATGCATGGCTTCAAAGCAACAAAAACCCTCTTGAACCTATTCTTCTTACCAATCTTCTCCAACTCTATTTGTACTCTACTTCCAGGTGAACTTATTTCTAGTTGTGCAGCCCAATTGAAAAGAAGTTGAAAGCTTTCCTCATACTTACCATGTATCTGATCCAAGGCTACCTTCAAACCAGACCAAGCTTTTGAGTACTTCAACTTTATTTCAAAGTCACCCTCTAATTTTTTCTTTGCCTCCTTTGCTCCCTTTGTTGGGTTCTTCTTAACCCAATCTCCAATCCTATCTGCACACCATCCCTAACCGGCCATTTTACCTTCTTTTAGCTTGGTGGTAGGACAATTGTGATCAGCAGGAAGCTTTTTGATCTACAATTGCATAGGGTAAAAGAAAATGTTAACAGAAAATAATACATCAAAAATCAAAAAATAAATGTTAACAGAGATAATGATACATCACAAATATGAAAGAAATGTACTTGTATAGTTTTCTTATAAAAAATGGTGGAAGCATGTATGGCCAAGGGCATCCCTCAGCAGCGCACTTTGCTATGAACCTTTGCTTGTCAGTTTTGTAACCAGGAGCAAGTTTAAACCTAGTCTTCACAGCATAATGTCTTAATGCTTTCCTGAATGCAATGATACCAGGAAACAGCTCCCCCTTCACAATCTTTGAGTTCTCAGGGTCATGCAATACATTTATCTCCAGAGGATTAGCATCATCCACCTCTGCCTCAACATGGACAAAGTCGTCAGATGGATCAGCAGTAGCATGAGTGTTAGCATTGTCAAATGGTTGTGGTTGCGCAAACTCAGTAAGTGGAGCTTCATCATACATGGCCTCATCATCAAGTCCCACGTATTCTTCATCGTTATCAAAGATATCTGGCTCTCTATCTGCCTCTCTATCTGGCTCTAACTCATCAGCCACCTCTGGATTCTCAGGAGCAACACATGGCAAGGTTGTTGGCTCAGTACCACCACTACTGGATTGTTTAGGCATGTTAGCATCATGAGTGCCTAATTCTGCTGCATCATCAGGAGGAACCACACAGAGAGGCTCTAGTGCATCAAATTCATGGTCCACACAAATTGAACTATCAAATACACCTACTATAACCTGGCAGGTCATCTCCTCCTTATGCATTTCAAACAAATCAACCATCTGTATCTCATCAACTAGTCTGACATCCTCATTCAATCTTTTGTCAAAGAACCAAACAGTGGGTGTTTGGTTAGTGTACAGATTCATTTCAGTTGCCAGATGTTTCAACAAGAAGTCTAGTGTCAGTGACCCATACCCCACATCCTACTTAAACACTCGGCCTTTTGTGTATGATTTCCTATCAGTTGAGTCTTTGGAAGCAAAAGCTTTGACTTTAACCTCTAGCGCAAACATCACAGCCCTAAGAAGTAGTAAATTCATCCCCAAATCAAAGTGTATACATGCACAAATCATCAGAATAGCAACTAATCGTCAACTGTGTTGACCACATGGAGACGAAGGATGCAGAAAGGGTACCTGCTACCATTGTCCTCCATCGTCGCCGGAGTAGTGGACGCGCACGGAGGCGCTAAGCCTGAGCTCCCCGCCATCAGGGTGCCTCCATCGCCTCCAGTGGACGCGAGGTTAGGGTTTGTCTTCGTCGCCACCACCTCCAATCGCCGCCGCCAACCACGCCTCGATTCGCCGCCACCGCTCACGCATGGTTCGCCGTGGAAAGAGCTAGGGTTAGGGTTTGGTCGGAGGGATGAAGGGAGAAGAATGGACGGTGGCGCGGGCGTGCGGAAGAGAAGCGGGAAGAATGAGGAAGAGTGCGAGAGAAGAATGGGGGCGGCAGAGAAGAACGGGGGCATGCTGCTCAGCCTTATCCTCTCATACAGGGGCAATACGGGCCTATACGGAAATACGGCACCTGCAGGTGGGCTTAGCTACGCTCCAGACGTAGAAAAGGGCAAGGGTGAGGGGGAAGCATAATAGTAATGGCAAGTTTCCAATAAGAAGAATAGTAACGACGTTCTTCAAAACTTGAGAAATTGTAATGGCAAGAATCTAAATAACCCTTACCAGGAGATTTACCCATACCCGATTTGGGGAATGGATTCGAATATCCAACGACAGGTTTACCTCACATGCAGGTGAAGGAAGGTTTCAAGTTCGTGCTGCCCAAAAAGAACTGAAATTTGGTCTGCGTCTCTTCCAGTTCCTATCGTCGTCGTCAGCGGCGGATCCAGGAAATATTTTAGGGGGGACTGAACAACACTGCTGCTCGATCTTAAGTCTCAGCCCCCCTACACTATAGAACTTTGCCTAAAAATTCATAGGGGCTCTACAGTAATTTGCACTGCTTCGGTTTGGGTAGGGGGGGCTTGAGCCCCCCCCCCCCACCCCACTGCTGGATCCGCCCCTGGTCGTCGTCATTGCAGTAACTTTTCCGGTTTGACCTTATGGTCAATAGGCAAAAGCACTTGTATGCATAATTATATATAAGTGGTGTAAGAGATCTCGCGAGCTTCAGCTTTGACCACCAATCGATCTCGAGCTGACTGCCTGACTATATAACATAACAAAAAGGCATCGTGGCTCCTCCCTTCTATGAAGACCGTCCTACATCGCCCCCTCACCTCATTTTCATTAAGCTTGAGGGTGACCTCAATTTGGAATTTGAGTGGTTGTAGTGGTGTCCATACACGGATCGGCATTAAGGATGGCAACGGATCGGGTTTGGGGCGGATATCCGTGGGTTTCGGGTTCTGTAGGTTTGGGTTTGGGGATGGTTTTTCACTCACGGTTTTCGGGTTCGGGGCCCCGAAACCAATCGGGTTCGGTTTCGGGTTTGGTTTTCCACCCGTGGATATCCAATGGATATCTGAAATAAATCATTTGGAATTAAAACTCATGTTTTATAATATACTAATAATAATTTGTTTACTTAGATTATTAAATTTATTTAAAGTTGACTCATGAAAATATTTATTATTTGTTGCCTCTTGTTTATACATGTGAATATGTGTATATATATCTACGGGTTTCGGGTATCCATTCGGGTTTCGGGTATCCGTTCGGGTTTCGGGTATCCGCGGATTTGGTTTTGGTGATGGATTTCCATCCGAATCGGTTTTCGGGGCGGATTCGGGTTTTGATTTCGGGTTTCGATTTTGGGTGCACGGAGACTCCACCCGATCCGAACCCGACCCGTTGCCATCCTTAATCGGCATGGGTTCCAGAGGGGCCTCTTCAACTGTTCTCATGGTCATCGTGGCCATCTTCTTGCTCGCACTTGACCATTCCGTTGCTCATGCTCGCCAGGGTAAGTTATATCATCTTTGCATTTGTAAGCGGGCTCCTTGCTCGATTCCTTGCAAATTGCTCGGATCCCCTGTTGTGCCCTCTATCATTCGATTATCAACGGATCTTGGCGATTCTCTTGTCGGTCCTCAATTGGGAAGATCGGATTCGTTTTCCCAACCTTTGGTTGTGCTTGGGATGTAGAGAAGAGAGAAACCCGCATTCCCAAATCTTGGCTACGCCTGTCCTTGAACTGATTGGACAGTGTCCATGGAGTCATTCTCCATGTATTTTGCTCTTGTTACTTGTTTGTTGCAGACTTGTAATGTAATGCTGTTCGTCGACAGGCTAGGCAGGCGTTTCTCGAGCAGGACAATGAGTTGGCTGAAATGAGGCAGAGACTGCAAGAGCAGACTGAAGATGCGCACGAAGAAATTGTGTTTCATTTTTTTTTTCATTTTGTCTACTTTAGTCTTTAGGAACTAAAATTGTCAATTTCAGTTCAATTTTCTGGTTGTCAATTTCAGTTGTAGTCTTATGTTTTATTTTTTGTTTTTCATGATAATTTGCTACATATAAATTTCATTTAAATTTTCTAGCTGTCAATTTTCAGTTTCATTTTTTTGGCTATATTGTCATTTTCAGTTTTAATTTTTGTTTGTTATTTAATAATTTACCCTTTTGACAGCTTATGCAATACTTGCCTCCTAGGTTGCAGGTTATACGGTTATCTTTCTATCATCAGTTCAGTTTCAGTATAAGTTAAGTTCCTGCTTTTAGTACATGCTCTTGTTGCTTTTTTGGATAGAAGTTCAGTTTTACATTTTAGTTTTCAGTCTCCGTCAGGTTCAGTACTATTTAGTTGCAGCAATTAGGTTCTGGTTCAGGTTTAGTTCAGTTTATTAGTCTTACTCCTGTCTACTGAGTAAAGGTTCAGGTTTAGGTTCAGTTTTGATTTTCATGATAAGTTGCTGCATATAAATTTCATTTAAATTTTCTAGTTGTCAATTTTCAGTTTCATTTTTTTGGTAGCTATGTTGTCATTTCGGTTTTAGTTTTTGTTTCCTATTTAATAATTTACCCTTTTGGCAGCTTATGCGATGCTTGCCTCCTAGGTTGCAGATTATACGGTTATTTTCTAAGTGGTTTAGTTTATACTTAGTTCTTTTGATGTAACATGACAGAAAGTTGAAGCCGCTGGAATTCCCCACTTCTGAATTTTTCACCCACCTGCTTATTATCAAAATGGAGGCTACTGCACCTGGACGGTTTGTGCTAGTGCTCGCGGTTTGCAGCGTCCATATTGTCACCTGCAACACCACTCCTAGGAACCAAACAGATAGACTGTCGCTGCTTGAATTCAAGAAGCCGATCAGTTTGGATCCACAACAAGCATTGGTTTCTTGGAATGACAGCACTCATTTCTGCAATTGGGAAGGTGTCATGTGCACGACGAGGAGTTCGTCATGTCACTAATCTTGACCTTGCAAATCCGAGGTTTTTAGTCGGGCAAATATCTGCTTCACTTGGAAACTTGACATTTCAGTTTGTTCCTTCTAGTTTCAGTGCTATGAGTTTTGAGATGCAGTTATTCAATCCTTTTAGTCTCATTTAATTTTTTTATTTCATTAATTCTTTTAATTTCCATGTAAATTTTCATATGTTTGGAACTCATAATTCTCAGAATTTGTCATTTCACGATATTTTGACACTTGCTCAAAATATAACTTGCTACATACTTTAAAATTAAACTTGCCACACACAAGATCATGCATCTTATAGTGTTCTTTTAGTTACATTTTATTGAGTTATGAGTTTTTTTTCAGTTTCCCTTTTAGTTCAATGATATTTCCATTATTTTGTTTAGAGATGTTTCCGTTAGATTTTAGTTCTTTTGTCCTTTTTCTCTGCTGATTTTTTTTTTTGTTTTCTTCATTTTATTTTTTATTTCCTTTAATTCCTCCATCTATACTTGTAAAGCACTTTCACTTGGTCATCGTCAGGCACTTGGCTCTTGGTCAATGTTCATAAGTAGTGTTGCTCCTCTTACTTGGCCAGGCATGTGGCACATTGTTAGCCACTTGGCTCCTCATCTTACTTGTAATGCTTTTGTACATGTCTCTACCTATAGAACCCTTTGTTATGAACTTCGATCAATATCATTTATCGCATCATGTTTTTTTATTTTTTATTTTAAATTTTGTTTGACGGCATGAGGAAGTCATCTCGTAATTATCAGAATTTGACATTCGAGTTGCCATACATTTTTACGATAACTAGCCGCTTGTTCAAAATGTTGATGCTAGCATCATGCTTTGTGGCAAGTTATTTAAAAATGTAATTTAATTCAGTTTTCTTGTTGTGGCAAACTACTCAAATGCTTTTGACATTACCTTCCACTAAGTTTTCATTATTGATGCTAGCATCACGTAAGAAGAGACAGTGATAGACAGACTGACTAATTGACTGAGTGGCGAGCTGCAGAAGAGAAACAGACGGACGGAGAACAAATTACAAATTAGGCGTCGTATCGTATCGGTGGTCAGACTTGGCAATGTGTAGTTGCAGGCCAATCCCGGGTTGGTTGTGCTTGCTTCTATTTTTGCTGTTGACCGAGCCGACGTGGATTTTATTCATGGGGATTAGTTTACAGTGAATTTTACTACGAAGTACATTACTCTTGCTGGATTGGTGTGCTCCTACTGCTCCATTGAAGTGGGTGATGTGCACACGTAGCTGCCTGCCGACTTGGATTGATAGGGTGGGTGACCTTCACTTGGATCGATGGTGATGGATCATCTCAGACGTCAGTCTCTTTCGCAAGAGCAGCAGGCGGCCGATGACGAACAATTCTCTAACTCCTTCCTGCTTCCAGCCTTCCCTACTTCCTCCACCATAATAGTTCGTAGATACCAATACCATCTATACGTCCCACTTATAAAGGGTTCTTTATAGGCGAATTTTGTTATGGGATATCGAAGAAACGTGTAATTGACCAATTTAGTTGTAATTTTAGTTTTGCAATTTCAGAATGTAATTTCAGTTTATAATTTCAGTTTTCAATTTCATTTTGTAATTTCACAATCTAGTTTTAGTTTTCAATTTCATTCTGTAATTTCAATTTTGCCATTTTAGTTTGTAATTTTATTTTTTAATTTTAGTTTTCAATTTCATTTTGTTTTTTAGTTTTAATTTCAGTTCTGTAATTTCAGTTAGTAATTTCATTTTTAATTTCTAATTTCAATTTGTAAAACAAGTCAATTAGCTATGTTGTCATTTTTAATAATTACCCAGTTGTCATCTTATGCAATGCTTATTTTATTAATTTGCCTCTTAGGTTGCAGATTATCTTATTTTATATTTTCTTTTAATTCCAGTTTAAACTTTCATGTGTTTGGAAGTCATAAATCTCAGAATTTGTCATTTCACGACATCTCGCCACTTGCTCCAAATATAATTTGCTACATTCCTCGTAATTAAACTTGCCACATACAAGGTCATGCAGCTTGTAGTGTCTACTTTAGTTTTCAAGAACTAAAATTGTCATTTTCTGGTTGTCAATTTTAGTTTTAGTTTTATGTTATGGTTTTTATTTTCATTTTCTAATTTCAGTTATCAATTTAATTTTGTAATTTTAGTTTTTTCAATTTCAGTTAGTACTTTCAGTTTTTTTTAGTTTCATTTTCCAGTCTTTTTTTGAACTTTTTTAGTTTCACAGTCACTCTTTAAGGTTCAAATGTCTTTTCTAAAACCTGTATATTAGTTGCCTCACCTATAATATATAAATTGCTATAAAAGAATAGTATTGCACACATAAGTTGACACAGAAGAATTTGTCCTCAGTTTTGGTTTTCAGTCTTGTTTTTTTTTTCAGTTTTGGTTTCAGTATTCAGACATGTTTTTTTAATGTTTTTTAGTTTTAGTTTTAGTTTTCAGACTTTTTTATTCAGTTTTTTAGTTTCATTTTTCAGTCTTGTTTTTTTATTTCAGATTTCAGATTTTTCAGTCTTTCTTTAAAAAAAAAATAGTTTCAAATTTTAGTCACACTTTTAGGTTTTAATGTCTTCATAAATCCTGCATATTATTTGCCTCGCCTACAATATACAAGTTGTTACAAAAAGAGTAGCCATTGCATACATATGTTGCCATAAAAGAATTTGCCATACAGTTTCAGTTTTCAGTAGAGCTTTTTTTTTTCAATTTTTTTAGTTTCAGTTGTCATTCATGTTTTTTTAGTTTCAGTTCTCGATCACCCTTTTAGGTTCGAATGCATTTCTAAATCCTATATATTAGTCGTATAATAACTTACCCTCTAAGTTGACACCTTATGCAATGCTTCTTCTAATAATTAGCACCTCAAGGTGCAACTTATCTTATTTTGAGGTTGTTACTCTTGTCTTTTTAATAAATGTCCCTCTAATTTTTAGCTAGTCATGTTTTCCGGCTTATATAGTGTGTTTTATAATAACTCGCTCCTCTAGTTGATAGCTTATGCAATGCTTGTTCTAACAATTTGCCTCTAGATTATAGATTGTCTTGTTTTGTATCGCTACCCTCATTTTTTAATAAATGCCCATAGTTGGCAGCAAGTCATGTTTTCTGGCTTTTTAAACGTGTTTTATAATAACTTGCCCCCTAATTGATAGCTTATGCAATGTTTATTTTAATAATTTACCCCTCAAAGTTGCAACTTATCTTCTTTTGGTCCGTTAGTCTCTTAAGGGGTTAGTACCTCTATTTAAATACTTGTCGGGTATCGATATTAGGGATACCCAAAGCAAGGAAGTTAGTGTCCATGCTGACTGCCCCGGATGGAGCAAGACGTATTAAAAGGTCTCGCCTGACCCCAAGGCCGCGAGCTCCGTCTCGCTCAACCTCGAGGCCGTGGGCTCCGTCTTGCCCAACCCCATGGGTGCGGGCTCCATCTCATCTGACCCCAAGACCGCGGGCTCCGTCTCGCCCGACCTCGAGGCCACGGGCTCCGTCTCGCTCGACCCTTTGGGTGCGGGCTCCATCTCGTCCGACCCCAAGGCCGCGGGCTCCATCTCGCCCGACCCTAAGGCCGTAGGTTCTATCTCGCCCGACCCCAAGGACGCGGTTTCCGTCTCACCCAAAGTCACGGGCTCCGTCTCACCGACCCCAAGGACGCGGTTTCCGTCTTGTTTGACTAGGACCCATACCGCCACCAACCACTCCAGGTCCAAGCGTATGGCCCTGGGTCAAAACTCTAACATTAGGGAAGAGACTGGCATGCCTCGATGTAATCAGTGGCCATGACGGGCCATACATGAGGATTCACATTGAGAATAGTGTCGGGTGTGCCAGTGCTGTTCTATCTAACCCTCGTACGGACACTGACAGACGCGTCACTTCACCACGACATCCGTCGAGATGGAATGGAACACCATGACCGGCAAATGACGCCTGTGCACGGCGCTAGTGACGAACATAGCCACGATGTGGAGCCGTCCCTGTTGACATCTATAGGATCGGCGGGACTCGCATGAAAGAGAAGGACCCGACAATCCTGGAAGCCTTCTTCTCTCTCGTTCTTCTTCTTTTCCTCTACTGTAACCTACGCTTTTCCTTCGCCTATAAAAGGGAAAGCAGGGCGCCCCACGATGAAGACCCGGACAAAATCAGAACACAAGCGCATGACACGAGCACACGGCTGAGCAGCAAGCAAGCTCTCAGTATCTGTTCACTCCTTCCACCAGAGACTTAGGATCCTCTCCCTCTCTCACATGTTTCATAGCCCCTACTGCAAACCAAGTGCCGGTAACATGAGCAGCAGTGAACTAGACGTAGGGACGTTTCACCCGAACCAGTATAAATCCTTATGTCTTCCGAGCACACCATCCGAGCAAGACGCGCAAATACAAATTTACTCATCGGTGGTGCGAAAACACCGACAATACTATATAACAATTTTATTTTATTCCCATGATAACACCGATGTGGCAAAAACTTTAGTATATTTTTGAAGTAACAACTTTAGTATTACACAATAGCAACTCCTTTGATAAATCTCTTAGCATATACTCCCTCCATACCTACAAAGGAAGTCGTCCTGGCTCACA
>NC_089587.1:171795961-171821722 GCF_019320115.1 Miscanthus floridulus | reverse complement strand
GGTCGATGTGTGCCAGATGATCCATTGCTGGGGTAAACCCATGAGGGATTGGATCAACTAACACCCGATGCACAACCACGTCTAAACATTGCAGCTGGCTCTTCATAGCCGATCTCACATAGTCCTCCCACTGATCCGCACAACCAATTGAGATCATTCGCCTGAAGATGTTCGGAGGACAACCTAGGTGCAGTACACCATTAACTGCAATGTCATCATCTCCAAAGCAATGCAGCTCCTCCTGAGCCCTTGCAACCATCTCACTAAATGAAGGCCTATCATTGAATAGCACATGCATGCTTTGCATGTCAAGAAACTCAACATATCCATAGCGATCGCTTTCAACCGTGCCTCCATGATATATGGTCACTAGGTTGTCCATCTATTTCAAAATCGTAACAAAACACATGTCCTTTAGTCCAAATTAGACGATAGATAGCACCTAACAAGTACTTTCTAACTACAAACTAAGTAATCAAGATAATAACTACGTATATATTTATAGTGTACTCACTAAATAGCTAGATCATATGTAGTTAACTATAAATATAACTACATATTTAAGTAGCTATCTAACTATATCTATTTACCAATGTATCTATGTTTCTATCTATCTACATATATATCTCACTAAATCAACTAACTAAGTCATCACAGTAACTAGTAAATAACAAACACCAACTAAATAGGTACATTGCATATTCATAATTTTTACCTTTCTGGGTCGGCGGACGACGGGCGTAGGTCAAGCTGAAGATCCGGGCACGCGGTGGCACGGCCGATGACAGAGGTGGCGTGCGGCGGCCGTGGGGTGCCCGACGCTCTGCGCGGCGAGTCTAGCTCGACGGGCGCGGGAGGCAGGCCGGCGGTTGGACGGCGGCAAGGCGGGGCGAGGCCGGCGGCGGAGGGGGGCAAGGCGGGGTGAGGCCGAGGCTGCCGGCGGAGACCAAGGTGCGGCTAAGGCGAGGACGGTGGTGGAGGGCGTGGCGGCGCCGCGCTGCAGCCAACCACGTGCAACGGCGTGAGGGCACGGCGGCGCCGTGCGGGCTTGGGCGAGGGAGCGGCGGCGGTGGCGCGGCGTGGCGAGGGCGTGGGCTCAGCCCCCGGAACAGCAGAGACGACGCGGCATGGTGAGGGCGCGGGCTCGGCCGCCGAAGCAGCAGCGGCGGCGTGGGGAGGGTCGGCTAGGGCGAGAGGGAGAAGAAGAAAGGTGGAGCGGCAGATATTTAGGGAGCTCGGCGCCAGAGTGACTGGCGCCGAGCTCGGCGCCAAGATCTACGGCGCCGAGCTCGGCGCCAGTAACTCTGGTGCCAAGCCCCCTGGCAGGCCAATGCTCCGTGCCCAGGATCTCGGCGCCAGTGATGGTGGCGCCGAGCTCGGCGCCAGTCACTCTGGCGCTGAGCCAAGGGTCCATTTACTAAATTCTTTCCGTCAGGGGTCTATTTATGAGAAACTTTCAAAAAAAGGGTCAAATAGTAAAAAATTCGGGCTGCGCGACGCCAGCGCTGTCGCCGCCAATCTGCAGGAGTTCATCGCATGCAATTCACACGCCTCATCAGGTAGCCGCTCGTGCGTGCTGCCCTGGACAATGTCTCGCCCGTCGCGGAACGCGCGCAGGGCTTTTCGTCGAACACCTGAGGAGCTGTGTGTGTGTTGCGACGAGCCTTTGACCACGCGCTAGCTAACCTGTGCGGCCTGTTTTGCTTGCAATATGCACACAGAGGGCGGCGGGCGACGGCGGATCGTTTGCGTCACGTCGGGCGGGACGACGGTGCCGCTGGAGCAGCGATGCGTGCGCTACATCGACAACTTCAGCTCCGGCCACCACGGCGCTGTGTCCACCGAGTAAATTTGCTTTTGCCCTCGCCTCACCTCTTCATCAGTTGCTCTTCGTGCTCTCGTGCGCCATGACGATGACTGGCTGGCTTTCCCGTATTCTGTTTCAACACATACTCCTACCAGACGCTCCGTTGAACCACGATCATAACTTTCCCTTTCGACAAAACATCTATTTCCACTTAGAGATCGTAAAGTGCGCTACTACTCATTATGAGCTTGTCCCGTAAGCGTGTCGTGCGTGTACTACATTGCGCCTATGACCCACACCCACTTGAGAGAGCGTGTTTCAAATTGTGTGATTTCAAGCTCCATTTGGGATTGTAATTATCTTTGAAACACCGGATATGAAAAACAAAGATAAATACACAATCACAGAGGAAGCAATTTCAAGCCCCAATTTCCAAGCAAAACAGCAGACCAGTACAAAACCTTTTCAATAGATTCTCGGAACCATCTTTCTGCGGACGGCGATTAACCCTAGGCAGCACATCTCTTGGAGCCCGTGCCGTCGCCGCTGGCCTGCAGGCCAGCGCCCCCCCTCCCCTCCCTTCCCCTCCCTGCAACCTCAACGCTGCAACTCCCATCACCTCCATAGCCCTGGCCTGCCCTAGATGCGTCGTCGCCAGATCTAGCGCCACCGCCCCCCTCCCACCACCGGTCTCCAGCCCGACACCGACGGCTCCTAACTCCACCCCTCCCTTTCCTGCTCCCCCTGCGCCAACTTCTCCCTCCGCCACCTCAGCCCCTGCCTCCCCCGGTCGTGGCCCATAGACGCGTGTGGGACAAGGAGCCGTGACGCCACCGTCCGAGTCAGACGCCCGCTCCCTAGGGTCGTCGGAGCCTGATCTCGTCGCTGCCCCCTCCCTCGGCGTCCAAGGCGACCTGGTTCCGCCGCTGCTGGTTGAGGCGCCGTCAACGCCGCTGCCGTAGAGGGGCCATCCGGCCTAGCATCACCCGTCCAGCGAGGAGCCCAGATGCGGCGCCGCTGGTGGAACTGACGGCGGGTCTCGCAGGGATGCCGAACGGCCACCGCCTCTGTCCGCGGGGCCTGCGCCGTCCACGCCGGTCTCCCACCTATCCCCACTCGTGGAGCCCTTCTCCCCCAGCGGTGCCCTCGGATGCCCAAAGGCCATGCGCTGGTCCGAGGACTCCATCTCCTCCGACTCGGAACCCGACTTCTCCCCACCCATCGCTACCCAGGCCTCCTTCGCTGATGTTGTCCGCAGGAGCTCTCCCGCTCGAGAAACCCCTAGGGCGGCAAGGTCTAGTGCCCCATCGCCCACCCCGAGCGGTCGACGAGCAGCCAGCGGAGACAGCACGCGAGGTCGACGGCAGGCATCGTCAAGGCCATAGGCGACGCAGGCGCAGAAGGAGGCCGCATTGCACACCCACCGGGGGAGACCGCATCCCTGTTCACTGGCGGCTGGGACCTCGCGGCGAGGCCAACCAGGGACCTACGGAGCGCGTCCCTGCCTGCCAAAGATTGGGCGCGTGTGTTCCACCATGGAGGAGGCGCATCTCACCGCCTGACGTGGAAGGGTGGCGGGAGGTCCTGCATAGGCAGGCGGAACCGACGCCTGCTGAGCGCGCCGCCACCTTTAAGCCACCTCGTCGGAGGCGCATCACGGAAGCGTTGCGAGACAGGTGCCTAAAATGCTTGTCTTACTCTCACCGCATCGCCACGTGCTGCTTGCCTCTGCGATGCCTGCAATGTCGAGGGTTTCAACACATTGCCAGAGACTATAAGCGACTACGCTCGCTGGGCCACAACCGGGTTGGCCCTCGCGCTGGAGAACGCCATCGTTCCGGCCATGAGGCCATCCCAAACCGGCATCACTCCCGCAAGGGGTCCGGGCAGCGTACCCAAGGCGCCTGGGGACGTAGTCACGTCGAGGGCGGCAAGACGGAGGTGAGCACAGCGATGCTTGTCCAAGATGCTGAGCCAGCGAAACAGTCCGAAATAGCCGGCGAAACAGTCCGAAATCACCGACTATTGGCCCCTGCTCCATTTTGAACAAGATCCATCCTCTCCATTTGAGTTGATCGTGGGAAGACAACGATGGTCCTTGAGGCAGGGCTGCTTAGCGGTCATCGTGGCGCAACGGAGCATCATGGAACAAAGCCACCTATGTTCGTAGACTGCTGGGTACCACCCAGATTTGAGCAAGACCCAACCTCCCTTGGCGAGGCGATCGCTGGAGGGCAGCCGACCTCAGATCAGATGGTTCTGGAGGCAGGGCTGCTCAGCGGTCCCCGTGGCGCAACAACCCCTCTCTCCGGCGTCCCAGGCAACGGCGATGAGAGGCATGAGGTGACCAGTGATGCAGCGCCAACCACGGTAGGACAGGCTGATCATGCCGGCGCATCTGGTGACTAGGAGGGGACGGAGGTCCCACCGTCCTCACCATCAAAGGCACACACCACGGCTGTGCTTTCGGCCCAGTGCATGGATGTCGGACCGCAAGCTAAGGCGGCTGATGGCACGGCAACGGGCGTCGTTCAGGCAACCGACGAGCTGACCGCTGAGGGCACGCCCACACCGAGGGAGGCCGCCAAGCGACTGTCCAGGTTCATTGATGAGGTCCAGGTAATGAGACAGCCACCTCTCATCAGCTCCACGCCTAAGCAGAAGCCAGCACCAAAGCGGACTACTCTGTCCATTAGGAGCAGACAGATTGCTACTCAGCAGATGGACCACATCCCGGTGTCCAAACGTGGCGAAGTGCTGCTCATGAAGAAGATGGGGATCCTGGCACCTTCAACACCGATTTCCTCTGCAACTAAGCATTCGTACGATTCGTACTTCCAGGGCACCCTATCGGAAGCAAACGTCGAGGCGCTTGATGCGCTGTTCCCAGCATCCAGGACGATGGCTGGTGGAGCAGCGCGGTCTAGTACTTTAGCTAGATCGTAGTCTAGGTTGATCCCAATGGATCCCAAGGTTGTCATAGTCAAAATGTAGTCCCTTTGAGATAACCATCGGGCCGGGAACGGTCTCTATTGTATTTTAAACTTCTACCTTCTTAATACAATGACACGCAATGCTCTTGCGTATTCGAGAAAAAAAAACTTTTCAACACAATCACAGAGGAAGCAAGCCATGGTGTTACACCGTCAAGAAGCCACTATTTTAATGTAAATCAACTTAGCAAAGCCGCAAAGGATGTTTTGCTAGACTTCCCCTGAACATATGGGCCTCGTTTAGATTGCCTCAAAATTCCAAGTTTTTTCACTCTCTCTCTATCATATCAATTTTTGGACGCATGCATGGAGCATTAAATGTAGGTAAAAAAATAACTAATTGTACAGTTTGGTTGTAAATCACGAAACGAATCTTTTGAGCCTAGTTAGTCCATGATCGGACAAAGTTTGTCAAATACAAACGAAACGTGCTACAGTGTCCAGATTGCAAAAATTTGCAATCTAAACAAGGCCATGGTGTGCCATGTACCTTGTTAGACTTGATAGCTGTCTCATAAATGCACTGGAACTCTGGAAGTATATAGTCTCTGTCAGTACAAGTTTGATAAATAGTAAGTACTCATTTCCGTTTTTATTTGTGGTGATACAGGTATTTCTTAAAGGCTGACTATGCGGTCATTTTCGTCTATCGGGGGTAATCCGCAAAGCTATATAGCAGCTGCTTCCTTGCAAAACAATCCAACAACTTTTACTTTTCCTCTCCCAGTTTTGTCGACTGTTCAGTATACACATAATGCAAAGAGGATTATTCTTCACATAAAATACATTATGTTGTGCATGAATGCAGAGGGAGTTGCCAACCTTTCTCTAGGTTCCTGCCTGATGATTCGTTTCTCCAGTTCTTTGATGTCACAACAGATTTGAAAGTTCAAGGTTGGTAATTTACAGCTTCTAGCACAGATGAAAAGAAAGAATAAAATTACCTCCTTACTTTGTTAAAATAATCTCTTATATTTGTTTAATCAGTGGTCGAGTCCCAAGCAACGGTGGTAAAGAAAGCAATTGGGAATTATCGCAAGGTATGACATTTGAACCGGGTATTCGACTGTGGCATACAGATGTGCAGATGACCTTGACTGAGAGGTGAACTTCTCGCAGGCTATTGAAGGAGGCTCTCTGCTGAAACTCCCATTCACCACGATATTTGAATATCTTCAGGTCTTGCAAATTTGCTTTTATTAATTTGAGTCACATGGGAATAAGGTAACTTGAACAGCATCGCACGACACTTGATTACAGTTACTGAAGATGGTGGCTACATCTATGAGTTCTGTGGGTCTCCACGGGATGTTCTATGTCGCTGCAGCTGTGTCTGACTTTTATGTTCCATGGGATAGCATTGTACGATTTACAGTAGGCGATGTGTTGTCTGATTGAGTTAAACGTTTCATCCAGCATTGTTTATCATGATTTATGCAAACATGATTCATAGGGAATTTGATTATTGTGCAGGAAAAACATAAGATTCAGTCAGCCAGAGGCCCACTGGATATGCAGCCTGTTCGTTTCGTCGTAAACAATCGTGGATTATTTACTGCTGGCTGGTTTGGTGTGAGAGAAAAACATTATTCCAGCTTATAATCCACGATCGTATACGAGTAAGCGAACAGGCTGCTGAAGCTCAGTCAGGTTCCAAAAATGCTTTCAGTTCTGCGAAACCAATGGGCCCCCTTGGCCTTCTGTATATCCTTCAAGGTGAGTTTTAGATTGGTGATACCACGCCACCACGGCATGGGAGAGGAAATATCTCACGCCCAACACGCTATTAGGTTTCTACTCAATATTAACCCTTTATCCAACTCTTCTTTTAAATAAATGGCATGCAGCTGGAGACGGATTCAGATATTCTAGTTCAGAAAGCAGAAATGGCTCTGAACAAGTACAGGATGAACGTTGATGAGGATTCAGATATTCTAGTTCAGAAAGCAGAAATGGCTCTGAACAAGCAGAAGTGGCCAATCTGCTTGCAACGTACAAAGAGGAGGTCGTCATTCAGCCTGTTCGGGAGGCCGTAAACGATCATGGATTATTTACTGCTGGCTGATTCGGTGTGAGAGAAAAACACTGTTCCCGACTGAAAATTTACGATCATTTACGAGCAAGCGAACAGGCTGATTATCTCAAATGGCAAAAGCAATACCATTCGAAGGTGCAACAAAGATGAGGATCTGGAGGAGCATATTATCAAGCTCCTAGAGAAGAGCCACTCAAAGTATATTTACAGCAGCACAGAAGGGCGCAATAAGAATTCGACAAATTTGATAGGGCCTCTGACTGCGCTGCTTATGGCAAGAATGGAGTGAGGAGGACAAGCCATGGGTCGGCATGGAAGTTCCGTGCAACGCGACAGATGGATTACTTTTCATTGCCTCCACCGTCATATCCATCGGGCAGAAAGAAGGCGAAGTTCTGACACCATAGTTGGCTTGATGGAGAAGCACCAAAAAATTTGGCACCACATTTATATGATTTGGTGCAAAAAAGAAAAAACAAGACAGTGGCACAAGATCTATGGAACAACACATGGATCAAAACTTTACAAAACAAAATCATGACTGCAACTCAGGTGGAGGAGTTTCTCACTTTGGATCAGACTACAGGGAATACACCTCCACCTGGAGACCGAGGATACGACCACTGGGAAGTGGACAGCTGACGCCAAATACTCCGCCCGGTCGGCATACCAGGCGTAACCCGCCTTGTTTAGTCGGGTGAAATTTAGAAATTTGGTTACTGTATCACTTTCGGTTTTATTTGGCAATTAGTATTCAATCATGGACTAATTAGGCTCAAAACGTTCGTCTCGCGATTTCCAACCAAACTGTGCAATTAGTTTTTTTTCGTCTATATTTAATGCTCCATTCACGTATCGCAAGATTCGATGTGATGGCTACTGTAGCACTTTTTGGGAAAACTTTTTGGAATTAAACAATGCCTTAGTTTTTGGGGTCCTATAGAAGTCACAAAGCCAATCTTATTTGGCGTGCATACACAGAAAATAAATGCAAATTATTCGCCTGGATTCTCATCGAAAACAAAATTCTCACGGTAGACAACCTAGCGCTTCGGGGTTGGCCTCACCAGAGCTCTCGCACCTTATGCAATGGGCCGATGGAATCTGGGCAGCATCTCCGCCTACTCTGCCCCTATGCCCAAGCAGTCTGGAACCAAGTTGCTATCTGGGAGCATATTGTGCTTCCCCAGCAGGCCCACCCCTCAAATTTCGACAATATCAGAGATTGGTGGGAGCTAGCGGAGAAACACGTTAAAAAAAATCAGCGACGAGATTTCAATGGAATGACCATCTATATTATGTGGAATCTATAGAAAGAGCGCAATCGGAGAATTTTCGAAAACACGAGCCTAATAGACCAGCAGGTGGCGGAGAGAACAAAGGAATGCATGGAGCAATATAAACGGGCGGATCGGTCTACCACTTAGCTCTCATAGCTATCTTGTGTATGCCGGCGTATCCTTACATGGCAGTAGGGGGATTGTGTCATTGTGTGCTAGCTGTTTTTTATCTTAGGGGGTGTTTGGCATGGCTCAACCGTTTTGGAGGAGCCACAAATCCAAAATGGCTCCGGCTCCTCTGCTTTTCATTGAAAACGGCTTCTCCAGGAAAACGTTTGGTAGGCCGCTGGAGCCAGAGCCGGCGCCAGGGAAGAACCCTACTAAACAGGCCCTTAAACTATTTTCTTCTTAATTAAGAGGCAGAGCTACCATTTATGTTAAAAAAAAAAGAAGCCAACAAAAAAAAAACCTACCCACAAAGGCTAATCGATCATTGGGTACCACGTTACTGCGCTGCCGCTACTGTCGATTTTTCACAATCTTTTTTTATCTTCTTCAGTGTCACCACGACGTCCATCAGTGAAATCCTCCGGTCAGGTGAGTCACTTGAGCAAAGCAAACCCACCTCAAATATTTGCGAAAGAAGTTGATTCAGGACACAGATAGAAGACACATCTAGCAGTAACTTGCCGTCCAGAACATGAACAAGCTTCGCTGGAAATGCTTGATGGACCCACTGCCTGATGCTCAAATCTCCAACAAACATAGGATCTGTGGGTCGCTTCCCAGTGAATACTTCAAGGAGCATGATTCCGAAGCTAAACAAGTCGCTCTTGCGCGATGCCTTTCCATGTGATTCGTACTCTGATCATGAATTCAGAAACAAACTTTTAAGCACATTGATCAACCACAATTAATCAATGATTTATTCCAGTTAATGGGTTTACCAAAACTAATATAACAACAGTATACAGGTTATATCATTCAGTACCTGGTGCGATATACCCAAGTGTTCCAGGCATGCTTGCCGTGATCTTTGAACTGTAGTTGGCCCGACTCGTTACCACGAGCCTGCGCTCCCACAGGTCCCAGGTCCACCGAAGCTGACAACATATAAGGCCTTTGGGCCTTCTCAACCCAAAAGACTAGCCTGATAGGTGGGGGCTTCTTCCATCTTATATGTTGTGCTCCTCCACCATCGCTACACGATGTGGGACTAAACCCCAACAATCTCAATCTCCCCCTTAGTCACACATCGGGGTGCCCCCGCCATATGTGACGCTCGAGATAATTTTTTTATTGTCACACATCGGGGTGCCCCCGCCATATGTGACGCTCGAGATAATTTTTTTATCGGGTTTAGCTTGACGCTCGAGATTTTTTTTATCGGATTTAGCTTTTTCTGACCTCGGGTACCGGCTCTGTTACCAATTGTTGGAACCGGTGGTGACCACCGAGTTCACGATCTTGGAGCTGCTCATGGTGCAGATATCTTGGAGCTGGCTTGCAGTTGGTCCGACTCGTTACCACGAGCCTGCGCTCCCACAGGTCCCAGGTCCACCGAAGCTGACAACATATAAGGCCTTTGGGCCTTCTCAACCCAAAAGACTAGCCTGATAGGTGGGGGCTTCTTCCGTCATATGTGACGCTCGAGATAATTTTTTTATCGGGTTTAGCTTGACGCTCGAGATTTTTTTTATCGGGTTTAGCTTTTTTTGACCTCGGGTACCGGCTCTGTTACCAATTGTTGAAACCGGTGGTGACCACCGAGTTCACGTTCTCACAGGTCCCAGGTCCACTGGAGCTACAACATATAAGGTTTTGGGCCTTCCCAACCCAAAAGACTAGCCTGATAGGTGAGGGTTCTCCCGCCTTATATGTTGTGCTCCCCCACTATCGCTACACAATGTGGGACTAAACCCACACAGATACTCCATTGCTGTCGATACATCTAGCATGATATCCAGCCTCTTGAGGAACCCTAAATGACCTCTCCATTCAGAGTGCAGGAGCATGTCTAAACTGCCATTGGGCATGTACTGGAGCACCAAAGCTCTGAAGTCCATGTTGGAGCAGGTGTTCAGTACCTTTATCAAGTTCCGGTGCCGAGTCATGCGAAGTACACGGCATTCAGCATCGAAGCTTCTAATTGCCACTTCCAGGTTCATGTCAAGAACTTTTATCGCAACCATCGATCCAGTGCTCAGTTGGCCCTTGAAAACTTTTCCAAAGCTCCCACTACCCAATAGGTTATCGTTGCTAAAATTATCAGTGGCACGAACGAGCTCATGATAGGTGACTATAGTGTGATTCATGACATTGATGTCACCTGGAGTGTGACTTGAAGCCTCTGTCTTATTTTTACATTTTCTTCTGATCATTAGGAAAATGCAAATAAGAGTAGAGCCAGATGCAACAGCGATGGCTGCAAGGAGAAATTTTAGGAAGTGTCTACTATTTGAGTGAGACTTCTGAAGACATGGCAAAAATCCAAGACGTGGAGCACCACACAATGCAGAATTTCCGATCAAAGACTGCAATGTGATGTTTGAGAAGACTCCTCCATCTGGTATCTTGCCTTCTAGCCTATTGAAGGAGAGATTCAAGGTTGTCAAGTATGTGAAGTTTGCAAGGAATTTGGGAATGGTACCAGAGAGGTTGTTGGAGGAGAGGTCCAATGTTGCTAAGCTAGTAAGCTCTTGAAATGAGTAAGGTATTGAGTCGCCGAATGAGTTGTGTGATAGATTTAGGTAGGTGAGCATCCTAATTTGACCAAATGATTCTGGGATACTTCCAAGAAAAAAGTTAGAAGACAAGTCAATTGTATCAACTTGTTTTAGCCCACTAAGATCATTGGGTACTCCACCAGCAAAGGAGTTATGAGAAAGATTTAGCTGGATAAGTTTACCAAGCAGGAATAAGCTTCCGGGTATCATTGAGTCCAATTGATTAGGGACAAGATTATGCTTTCTAGTTCACTCAGATTGCCAATGCTATCTGGTATAGAGCCAAATAATTTGTTTCCTTGGAGATGCAATAACTGTAAGCTCCTGAGCATACCAATTTGTGTCGGGATGGGGCCTGAAATGTCATTGGTAGACACATCTAACCTTGAGAGACTTTGCATCATGGTGAGAGATTCTGGGATCGCCCCTGTGAGCAGGTTGCTAGGAAGGTGTAGCCGTTCAAGACTGCTTACATTTGAAAATGATGATGGCAGCCCACCTGTTAGCTTATTTTCACTTGCAGAAAATATAAGTAATTGTGCAGACAGGTTCCCAACTTGGTCAGGGAGATCCCCGGTGAAAGAATTAGAATCTAAGGCAATGATCGAAAGTTGTTGCCAATTCCAAAGGGAGGACAAGAAGTCAAGGTTTCCATCTAAGTTATTCCCTGATAGATCAAGCCAGTTCAGAGATGGGATATTGCCTAATGTTTCTGGCACTGAGCCAGACAATTGGTTCATTTGCAAATCTAGGAATGACAGTTCGGATAAATTCCCAAGAGAACTTGGAATTACACCTGTTAGCTGATTTTGCGTGAGATGTAGATATGAGAGATTTTGCATAAAGCCTATTTCCATAGGGATTTCACCAGTCAGGTTGCAGTAAGAGAAATCTAGTGAAATCAGGCTTGTGAGATTGCCAAGAACAGTCGGGATAGATCCAACAAGGTAATTTCCACCCATGTAAAGTTCAATGAGAAATGGCAGCTGAGCCAACCATGTTGGCACAGCATCTACAAAATAATTCGAGGGGATGGAGAGAGTTTCTAGGTATTGGCATGCTGCAAGCCCCACTGGAATCGGGCCTGCAATGTTATTCCCACCCAGGGAAAACGTGCGCAGCATCGGAAGGTTGAAGGTTGCATTGCGCGGAATTTGCCCTGTCAGATTGTTATGCGAGAGTACCAAGCCTTGCAGCCTCGACATATTATAGGTGGCTGAGGGTATCGTGCCAGAGAGGTGATTGCCACGCAGGTTCAAATACTCAAGCATGGGAAGGGAGGCCACACCATGTGGTATGGGACCTGACAGGCTGTTGTTTCCAAGGTTGATGAACCACAGCGAAGGAGTGTTATTGAACAGATGTGGCGGGTATCTGGCCACTCAACTCGTTCATATGCAGAGCTATCCTCAAAAGGCTTCCCAGATTCTGCAGCAACTGGAGCGGGATCTCGTCTGAGAGGTGGTTGTTACCTAGGTTAAGAAGCTCGAGCTTTGTGAGGTTTCCTATGGTGGGTGGAATGGCACCGGATAGGCGGTTTTCGCCGAGGAGGAGCCACCGTAGCCGGCGTAGCCTACCAAGATTGGCAGGAATGGGGCCGACGAGGCTGGTGTTTGTGAGGTCGAGAACGGAGAGGAAAGAAAGGTTACCGAGATGAGCCGTGAGCTCTCCTTTGAGGGGCACATCCGGCAACGATAGAGCCGTGACGCGCTGCCGGCGGTGGCTGCATGAGACGCCGGCCCAGCGACAGAAGGAGACGTTGCTTGTCCAGCTGTTGGCGAGGATGCCGAGAGGATCCGAGAGCTGGGCTCTGAAAGCCAGCAGTGCGTCGAGGTCGGTGGTGCTACAGTTGGTGGATGGTGATGGAGTCAGACTCGGATCAGGACTTGGAGAAGCGGGGGAGGATCCTGCTGCTGCAAGGGCTGTCAGCGACATGGCCAACAACACTGGCGTGAGCGTGACCATGATGGTTGCAGCGGCCATTGCTAATTTCATGAATGGCAATCTGGTCACTGAGCGTCCTTCTTTCTATAGTTTGGTAGCTATCTAACTATAGCAACTTGCCTGAAATTTCTGCAGGCCGGGTTTCATTTTCCAATATGCTATCGTTGACTGACCTTGACCCTAAACCTGTGTGCTGGCCAGCGGTTTGGGGCGCGTTTGGTTGCCTTCTCTTGGCTGCCTGCATCGCATCCGGCATGCAGGCTACCGGTGGCCAGGCTCTGGAGATACAGGTATCGGTGTTTGGCTGTTTGGGTGTACAGATACAAGATCCAGGAAGAAGAAGTTTGGTTGACAGGCAATCGGAATTATTTTTTTCAGCCCTTTTTTTGAAAAATATTTATAGGTTTGATTTTCGTTTATGGATCCTGGCGCCGAGGTTTTGGCAAGGTGTCGAATGTGGCGGTGACCTGGCGCCGATGTGGACAAGGCCTCGGCGCCATAGATCTTGACGCTGAGCTCGACGCCGTAGATCTTGGCGCCGAGCTGTTACCCTATAGATCTTGGCGTTTGAAATAAAATAAATATAATTGTTCTGAGGAACATGCAACAACGCTGTTGCAGTTCAGCTGTTTAGGACGCGCATGACTTAGCTCAAAGGCCTGGGTTCAAACCCCAGCGCTGAATCTTTTTTTACTATATTTTTATAAACAATAGAACAAGAAAAATTATTTCGAGAAACATGCTATATCTCAGTTGTAGTCTAGTTGGTTAGGATCCTTGGCTCTAACATGAGACCTATGTTCAAATGCAGCAGGCAAATTTTGTTTGCTGCATTTATTAATTATTATTTTTGCTTACTGTCGACGAAATATGGTCGGCAGTCTACCTAGAGGTATGCCTAAGGTAGTAGATTGTCGGTAGACAGATGCGCAAGCCACAAATAAGACGGTAACGCAAGACAGACACGAGATTTTATCCACGTTCGGCCGCCAAGAAGGCGTAATACCTACGTCCTGCGTCTGATTGTATTGTTGTATGTCAATGAGAGATGTTTTTTAGAGGGGTCCCCTACCCGCCTTATATAGTCCGGGGGGCAGGATTACAAATCTGGAAACTAATCCTATTTAGTTACAATTGTCATAGGTGACCGGATAAGGATTCCTATTCTAACCGACCAAGATCTTACTTGATCGTCAAATCTGTCTTGACTCCTTGCGCGGTACTCCGAACAGGTTGGCCGGGCCGCGCGTCGTCTTTTGGTGGACCGGACCCACTGATCTGGGCCGGCCCAAGCTTAGCCGTAAGGGTATAGGGGTTAATACCCCCATAGCTAGTCCCCGAGCACCATGTATTATGCTGCGACACGCTATTTTAACATTTTCCGAATAGTAAGGCTTGAGTCCTTGACATCTCTGACTACCGTTGTCGCCGGAGAAGTAGGTTGTCCAAAGAATGTATGGTACTCTTAAGAAAAAAGAAAAAGATTTCCATCCTATGAAGTGTGCCCACTTGTATTTCTGAAAAGAAATAGAAGTGAATCTTGAAGCGTAGCATCCTTGATCATCAGAGGCGTAGGGGTCAAAAAACAAACACATTCACCGCAAGGTGAAGTGTGCCCACTTAGTCCCCGAGCCTGATAGTAGGTGACATAGGCACGTGGTGCCAGGGTCTAAAAAGAATTCACAGTTAAGTTGAGAACCCAATCGTCGCACAGGCAATACGAGATGCACTGGCAGGTGCATCGTACCGATGTAGTCCCCGGGCTTGCTGGAAGGCGAAGTATGAGTCTTGTAGCAAGGTCTAAATAAATGTCTCTCAACTGTATGTGAGTACAAATCACATGTAGCCGAGGAGAACGATCTCCGAGCAGTGGTCGGGACAGTTCCCGAGCACGATAGTAATCCGTTTAATCAGTCAAAGCATAAGGGTCGATTAAATAAACACATTCACCGCAAGGTGAAGTGTGCCCACTTAGTCCCCGAGCCTGGTAGTAGGTGACGTAGGCACGTGGTGCCAGGGTCTAAAAAGAATTTCCACTGGAGTTAAGAATCCAATCGTCGTATATGCGATACGAGATGCACCGGCAGGTGCATCGTACCGATGTAGTCCCCGAGCTTGCTGGAAGACGAAGTATGAGCCTTGTAGCAAGGTCTAAATAAATGTCTCTCAACTGTATATGAGTACAAATCACATGTAGCCGAGGAGAGCGGTCTCCGAGCAGTGGTCGGGACAGTCCCCGAGCACATTAGTGGTCGTAGCAGTCCCCGAGCACGGTAGTGGTTATAGCAGTCCCCGAGCACGGTAGTGGTCGGAGCAGTCCCCGAGCACGGCAGTGGTCTGGGCAGTCCCCGAGCACGGCAGTGGTCTGGGTAGTCCCCGAGCACGGTAATGATCGGAGCAGTCCCCGAGCACGGTAGTGGTCGGAGCAGTCCCCGAGCACGGCAGTGGTCTGGGCAATCCCCGAGCATGGTAATGATCGGGGCAGTCCCTGAGCATGGTAGTGGTCGGAGCAGTCCTTGAGCACGGCAATGGTCTGGACCATCCTTGAGCACAAGACGTGCAGCGAAAAAACGAACGCCGCTTGTACTATTATTTGGTGTATTTATTTATCTTCTTATTCTGTCAAGTCCAATCGTACATGTCTGGTCAAAAAAGCAGACAGGTATAGCACGTCATACTGTCTTCTTGCCCTTTCTAGCAAACAGTCGCTTGGCACCTGTAAAGAGGTGCGTCAGTGTGGGCCCTCTCACACTAGCAACGAAGAGGCGCGTACACTGGTAATGAAGGGGCGCGTTTATTGGCGTAGATCTCGAGGTTGTGAAAACAACGGTCTGCGGCGCATGCGCACGTCTCCCAAGAATCTCGGGCGGACGAAACGATGAAACTCTTGGTTATTTATAATATAGAACTGGTAAGTTACTGTTTACCGATCCCCATTATCATTCGCCGCCGCAGCCTTCTTCTTCCTCTTGCCAAACCCTATACCTCCGAAATCATCACCAATCACCCCTCCACCGTATCCACCCCTTTAGCAAGGACAGATTAATGGCGAAGAGAGACGCCCAGAAGAAAGCCAGAGTCATGGCGAAAGAGTGGTGGAAGTCAAGGAGCAATGAGCAGACCATCGAAGACCTCATCACCATGGGAGTGCTCCACAACAAGGCACTCGCGGGATGGCGCGCACCGGAAGGAGAAAGCTACCCCGATCCACAACGAGGCGAGATTGTGGTTTTCGAGGATTTCTTCAAGCGGGGTTTTGGGGTTCTAGTGCACCCTTTCCTTCAGGGGCTCTGTTTGTATTATGAGATTGGGATTTGCAATCTGCATCCCAACTCGATTCTTCTTGTCTCCACCTTCATTCATCTTTGCGAAGCATATGGTGGCTTCCATCCCCATTTTGACCTCTTTCGCCATCTGTTCTGTCTGCGGAAGAAAGGAAGTGGCGGCTCGAAGATAGCTAGAGGCGTATACCTCAATCTGCATGACGAGATGAAGGCCCAGTACTTGCACTGCCCTTGGAACACGTCGCTGGACGACTGGTACAAGAAGTGGTTCTACATCCGCGAAGAGCCGAACACGATCACCCTGTGCGACGTGGGGTTCATTCCGGAGAAGAAGAACAGCTGGTCAGAGAAGCTTGAGCACTTGGAACAGATTGCAGAACTGCTTGGGATGATCCTGTGGGGGAAACTAGATGGTCCAAGCGTGGTCAGGAACTTCATCAGCCGAAGGATCTAGCCCTGCCAGAGGAGGGTACATCCTGGCTATGAATACCAGGGTAGCGCAGATCCAACGAGGACCAAGAAAGATGTGCTTGACAAGATAGAAATCAAAGCCAGGATTGGAGAGCTATTCAACTTAGCTGATCCGAATTATGTCAGGTTAAGCGACATCGAGCACGCCTTCAAGCTGGCCCGACCTCCCCCAAAGGTAAATTATGCTGCCTTGTACCTGTAGAGTTATGTTGTAACAAAAATTGACTGTGTTGTCGCCTTTATGATTCCTAGAGTAATGGTCATGACAGGGCAGCAATGTTTGTGTCTCCACCCCCTGGTGTGGATTGGCTGCAAGTTGCCGGCCCAACCGCCCAGACCAGTGCTAGGGTTGAAGACGTCGACTAGGCCGTACTCAGGGTTGGGGAGGAGGCAACGGCCAGGGCTGCTGGCAAGCGGCCGGCGGCCAGCAAACGTCGTTAGGCCATCTTCCCACTGTCAGATGATGAAACAGAGGATGCAGACATCTTCCGACTCATCCCTCGAAAGAGGAGGAGACAACTGGAGTCGACGGAGCAGGGTGGCTCCTCTGTGCCAGCGGGGATCACATCACCGACCATTGCAACACAAAGGACAAGCAGCAAAGGGGTCGAGCACCAAGCCCCGGCGTCGGTACTGGTCATGGAAAAAGACCCGGTGGCACCCACCAAGCACGTGGAGCAAGCACAGACGAAGAGACGCTCCTTCGCCATGTCATTCCGTGCTTCCAAGCTATAAGTATTTGTAACCTTGATGTAAGCTTACAATTTGTATTAGATACTGTTGTCTTTTGAACTTATCTCTGATATATTAGGTCGGCATCCATCGAAAATCCCGATCAGCTAGCCGGGTGTGGCATGGCTTCACCAGCAATGGCAGAGAGAACTACCCAGCAGCCGGCTATGGAGGAACCTGTAGAAAAAAATCCACCGGAGCCTCAACAGATGAGCGGCCAGACGACAGTCCCCGAGCAGCTGGTCGAGAAGAGAGCCAAGCCAAGTACAAGTGCTCCAAGCACTAACCCTGCTGAGGGGGATACTTCGGCTCCAAGGGGATCAAACCAAGCTGAGGAGCAGCAGCCGGAGGTGGCACAGAGCACGCTTGCTGATGCTACGGCTCATGGGAAAGCCATAGTGGTCGCAGAGACTACAAACTCCAGACAAGCGCCGCTACCTGAACAAAGAGGCCGAAGAGGACGAAGTAGAAGAGGTCCTGGGCCATCCCCAAGACAAGCGACAACATGTATATGTGTCGCGCTGGCGGAACGACCAGTGGGTTATGCATGAGGAAATCCCAGAGGTAGAAGAGACCATGAAAGTTGAATGAGCGGCAAAACGTATGGTGACAGAAGTCTAGATATGTTTGGCTTGACCACTTGATCCTGCTATCCAGTCGAATTGTCTGACTTAGCTTTTTTGCATGCAGGACTTGATGAAGACCGCAAGGTACCGGAAAAAGTGCTTCAACTAGATCGAGGGAATCACAGCAAGCAATAGAGAACTGGTGGCCGAGGTGGAACGCTTGCGCCACCAACTTGAAGCCGCCGACCAGGAGAGGATGGAGCAAGAGGCACAGAACTAGAACCTGGTCGTCCAGCTCAGTAACAAAGAGCAGGAAAAAACAAGTAAGTTGTCATTTTATCACAACAAGTGCATGACACGTGTTGTTGCATAGTTGGTAGTAACGGCTGTAGTGCAGGCTTAGAAGCTGAAGTAGTCCGTCTCTAAGAGGAGAATAGCCGTGTGGCCGTAGAGTGTGGTCGCTTGAAGGAAGACAACAAGAAACTGGCGCACGACCAGTCGCAACTCCAGGACCGCACAACCAAGATGAAGGAGGAACTGAAAAGTAAGTGTTCCAGACCACCTTGCTCACTCTGTTGCCCACCTTATCCTATCATGGCGTAACATTTTAATGACTTGTGCGTGTTGTAGTTTTAAAAGTCAATGCCAAGAAGCATCTGGAAGCCGTGATGAAAGATCGTGATGGCTGGAAGGCGCGATGCCTAGAGATCACCGAGGATCGGGACACATGGAAGAACCGGTGCCAGGAGGTGGCAACTGGCATTTTGCCCATCCTCGACCTTATCGACCCAGCGCTTACAGAAGAAGTGCCAAGGACGCCACAGCTCGAACTGGTCGAGAGATGCCGAAAGGCGTGGGGATGGTTCCAAGAGTTCGTGAAGGAGGCGGGTGAGTACACTGGCGCACATGTGCTAAGCATGGTGCGTGCCTACTACCCCCTGATCGATCTCAAGCGCCTAGAGGCTGGGTACCCGAAGGAGGTAGATCCAGACAAGGCCGAGGAGCTTCAGATGACCCAGCTAGACATGTCTTCAAAGATAATTGGCGATATTAACCTGTGTGGAGGTAGGGCAGCACCTGTATAGGGTACGCCATCAACAAGTCAGCTAGAAAGGCCATCAATTGCGAGCCAACCGGCGAAACCTACGGTCTCGACCAGCCAGGCATCGGCGGGGCCATCCTCTTTAGCTCGACCAGTACAAGAGTCCCCGAGACTTGAGCAGGATGTCGGGAGCAGCGAGCAGCGGGTGCCGCGTGCCCCGACCAGCCAATAGAATAGGCTAGAGCTATGGAAGAAGGACATAGTTGTGTTATTGTAAACTTGGGCCTCTTCAGGCAAGCTTGTAATAATGTAACTATATATCATCATAAGCTTGTTTGTTTTGTATAAAACATATTTAAGCTTGAAACTCATGTTGGTGTAACTAAGTGAGAACATGTAAACGTTCTGTTTAGTTGTACCATTTTACTCGACACGTCATCTTGAAAGGTTTGTACGGCCCGAATTTGCCATGTGGTCGGAGTGTGAGGTGCGTGACCTATGCACACGTAGACGTGGACAAGTCAAACCAGGGGGACCTGCCGATCACCCGTAGCGTAGAGAGCGGATCCCATGCACGCGTTGGGAGGAACCGGAGACAGGGCCTTCTCCGAAAACCCTAGAAGGAATGGTGGTTGGCTTTGAATGGCTAAGTTAGAATAACCGTAAAATTCGAAGTGACACATTAGAGTGGTCAGAGAAATCATAATAGCTTTATTGAATGAAATTGAAAGTACAAAAGGAGTACATATCTTAGCAGTTAAGCATAGAAACGCCTAAGCTTGTTGATGTGCCATGAATTGGGTACGTCCATACCGTCCAGGTGAGCTAACCTGTAAGACGTTGGTCGTGTGACCTCCTTGATCATGAAGGGCCCTTCCCATGGAGTTGCGAGTTTATGGACACCAGCCTGATTCGTCTTCCACTTTAGGACCAGGTCCCCGACCACGAAGAACCGCTCCTTAACATTCTTGTTGTAGTACCCGCGCAAGACAGCAAGGTATTTGGCTGTACGTACATAAGAATCGAGCCGCTTCTCTTCTGCACTATTCACTTCTAGCTCCTGCACTTCATTAACCCTGCCTTCGTTGAAGTTCTCTACCCGTGCTGATCTAAAAGCTATATCTACTAGGAGGACTGCCTCAACGCCGTAAACTATAAAGTATGGTGAGACACCGATGTTACGACTGGGCTGAGTTCTGAGGCCCCAGACCACGGCTGGCAACTGTTTGAGCCATCTTCTGGGAGCTTTGTCATTTTCTCTGTACATCCTCTTCTTCAATGCGTCCAAGATCATGCCATTTGCCCGCTCGACTTGTCCATTAGCTCTAGGGTGCGCCACCAAGACGTATTTTACTACTATGCTCCTTTCATCGTAGAAGTCCCAAAAAGCGTTCCCAGTGAACTGAGTACCCAGATCAGTGATGATGCTGTTGGGTATGCCGAAATGGTGGATGACCTGGTCGAGGAACGTGACAGGCTTTTCTGAGGATGCCTATACCAGAGGTATGTATTCTATCCACTTAGAAAATTTGTCGATCAGCACAAAGACGCATGTAAATTTCCCAGGAGCCAGTTTGAAGGGCCCGATCATATCTAGTCCCCAGCATGCGAAGGGCCAAGAGGCTGGTATTGTCTGGATCTCATGTGCTGGTACGTGGATTCTCTTGGCGAAGAACTGACAACCCTCACAGTGGTGGACTAGCTTCTCTGCATCGGCTACTGCTGATGGCCAATAGAACCCTGCTCGAAAAGCCTTACCGACCAGCGTTCTTGAGTCCGCATGGTTGCTGCAGGAGCCAAAGTGGATTTGGTCCAGGAGATGTTCGCCATCCTCCTAGGTTATACACTTCATCAAGATTTCCTCCTTTGCGTTCTTGCGCCATAGCTTTCCATCGACAAGCAGATACTGCTTACTACGACGCATCAGGCGCTCGTTTTCTATTCGATCAGTATAACCGCTGCCATCTGTTAGGTACTTGATGAAAGGTATTCTCTAGTTGGGCTCATGAGTGGTCGGAGGTGGCTTGGTGGTGCTCGACGTCGGAACCATAGCCACCAATTGCTTGTCTGGAGGCTTGTCGACCGTGGAATCTTCCTCTTCGATCGAAGGCGCGAGCAGGTCTTGGATGAATATGCCATGTGGGACTTTGGCTCGGGATGATCCTAACTTTGACAGTGCATCTGCTACTTGATTTTTGTCTCGGACCATGTGTGTGTACTCGATGCCATAGAACCTACCTTCCAGCTTTCTGATCGATTTGCAGTATGCATCCATCCTTTCACTGGTCGTGTCCCAGTCCTTGTTAAGTTGGTTGATGACCAGAGCCGAGTCTCCGTAGACATAGAGACATTTAACACCGAGCTCAACCGCAATGCGCAAACCATGTAGGCATGCTTCGTATTCGGCGACATTATTAGATGCTGGGAAATAAATCCTAAGGACGTACCGGAGCTGCTCCTTGGATGGTGACACGAAAAGGACTCCTGCCCCTGCACCATCGATGTTGAGAGAACCATCAAAGTACATCTTCCAATACTCGTCGGGCCCCTAAGAAGTAGGCGTGCTCAAGTCTGTCCACTCGACGATGAAATCGACGAGCGCCTGAGACTTGATTGTAGTACGGCTTGTGAATTCCAAGGAAAAAGGACATAGCTCCATTGCCCACTTGACGATGCGCCCGTTCGCATCCTTGTTGCTAATGATGTCTCATAGAGGGTACTCAGTCATGACCACCACACAATATCCGTCGAAGTAATGTTTTAACTTTCTGGATGTTATCAGTATGGCGTAGATCAATTTCTGGATTTGTGGGTACCTAGTCTTGGATTCATTGAGTACCTCACTGATGAAATAGATTGGTCACTGTACCTTGTAGACATGGTCAGGCTCGTCGTGCTCGACCACCATAGCCGTGGAGACCACTCGATTAGTAGCCACAATATAAAGTAGGAGTGTTTCGTCTTCTCTAGGAGCAGTGAGGACCGAAGGTGACGTAAGGTATTGTTTTAGCTGTGTGAAGGCAGCGTCTGCTTCCTCCAACCACTCAAACTTTTCGGATGCTTTGAGCAGTTTAAAGAACGGTAATCCTTTTTCGCCTAATCTTGATATGAAATGGCTGAGGGCGGCCATGCATCCGGTAAGCTTCTGAACATCCTTCACCTTTTTGGGCGGCTTCATGTCCAAGATAGCTTTGACTTTCTCCGGGTTAGGGCGTATGTCATCGTGACTGACGACGTTGCCAAGTAGTATGCCAGAAGGAACATCGAAGATGCACTTCTTTGAGTTTAATTTCCACTGGAATGTGTTAAGGGCTGCAAAGGTGCGTTCTAGGTTGTCAATAAGGGTATGTGCTTTCTTGGTTTTGACAACTATATCATCAACATAAGCCTCGACAAGGTCGTCTTTTATCTCTTCTTTGAGGCAGGCCTGTATAGCGCGTTGGTAGGTAGCCCCGGCGTTCTTGAGCCCGAACGACATGGTCATGTAGCAGTAGGCGCCGAAAGGCGTAATAAAAGATGTCTTGATCTGGTCGTCCTTTTTGAGAGCGATCTGGTGATAACCAGAGTAGCAATCGAGAAAGGAAAGCAGCTCGCAACCGGCGGTTGAATCTACGACCTCATCTATGCGAGGTAAGCCAAAGGGGTCCTTAGGGCAGTGTTTGTTGAGATCAGTGTAATCAACGCACATTCTCCATTCATTATTCTTTTTGTGTACAAGAACTGGGTTGGCTAACCACTCCAGATGATACACTTCTTTGATAAATCCGGCTGCCAAAAGCCGCGTAACTTCTACCCTAATCGTCTCCTTTTTGTCGCGAGCGAACCATTGTAGCTTCTGCTTGATAGGTTTGGCCTTGCTGTTAACATTCAAGGAGTGCTCGATCAAGTTCCGAGGTACACCGGGCATGTCAGCAGGTTTCCATGTGAACACATCCACATTGCTCCTCAAGAACCTGATGAGCACGTCTTCCTATTTGGGATTCAGGTTGGTCCCGATAATGGCCGTTTTGCTGGGATCACCGTCGACCAGCTGGATCACCTTGTGCTCCTTGGACTTGATGTTCTTGCGTGGAGCCTCGAGCTCTGGGATCTCCAGGTGGTCGGTCGAGGTCTTCTTGGCATCGAGCATGGTCTCGGACATGCGAATAGAGAGGTCATGAGCCTCTGCTATTTTGAAACTGTCGTCCTCGCAGCTATTTTGAAGATAACCCAGGCACGGTTCTTTAGGGCGGGCAGACTATTCTTGAACATTATATCGATGGAGCTGCCACCGTCGATCAGTACTCTGTCGAACTGAACCTTGTTGATACAAGGATTGAGGACCAGGGGAAAATGTCCTGGCTCAGGTATTGTAGCCCACTGGTCCTTTCTGCTGAAGGAGATTTCACGGTGAGACCACGGAGGGAGCCGCAGATCAGTGAGGAGGTTGTCGGTGTTGGCCACGTTCAAGCAAGCGCGGGCGAGCAGCTTGCGTTCTCGTTTGGTCTCGATGGACACTTTGCCTCTGATGATGGTGTGCACGCGATCGGTTGGCTTGACGTACTTGTGACGAGGATCTGCGTCTTCATCGTCGTTATCCTCGTTGCGCTGTTCCCCTACGTCGTTAGGCTTGTTGGATGTATCCAGAGCCTGTTGACGCGTGTTGGTAGACTTGAGAATGCGGCAATTCTCCATGGTATGGTTTGACTTAGGATGGAGCTGGCAGGACCCTTTCAATGCTTTGGCATAGTCGTCTTCGTAGTTACGACGTCCGCCACCTTTTTTAACAGTGTTGACCTCGCCGTCGTCTTCCCGAGCACGCTTGCCCCTGTAATTGTCATGGCGGTTACACCGCTAATTACGTTGGTCGTGGTGGTCGCGGGAGTCACTGCGCTGGTTGCGGCGGTCAAAATTGTCGTTCCGACCACGGTTGCCGTGGTAGTCATCGCGGTGTGGGGGGTGGTCGGAGCGTGGAACCCTTGCTGCTTCTTCAATAATTATCTTTTTAGCGTCGTCGGTGTCCGCATATTTCTTAGCGGTGGCTAGGAGCGCTGTGACCGATTCAGGTCTCTTGCGGAGGAGCTTGTCCCTTAGGGTGTCATGGAAGCAGAGGCCAGTGATGAAAGCCTCAATTGCCTCATTGTCGGAGATTGATGGGACCTTGATACGCATCTCCAAGAAATACCGGACGTACTCGCGTAGTGGCTCATCTTTTCGATCTCGAATTCATTGCAGATCATATTTATTGCCGGATTGCTCACAAGTAGCAATGAAGTTGTCGATGAAGGCTTGCTTGAGCTCTTGCCAAGAATCAAAGTAGTTCGCTAGCAAGCTGACCAGCCATTGGTGACCTGTATGGCCAACAGCGACTGGGAAGTAGTTAGACATGACGTGCTCGTCAGCCATGGCTGATCTGCACGTAGTTTCGTAGAGCATGACCTATAATTCGGGGTTCTCCTTACCGTCGTACTTCTAAAGTTTCTCGAGCTTGAAGTTCTTGGGCCATATGACTTGGCGAAGGTGTGGAGTAAACTGCTTCAAACCCGGCGGGCCGTGGGCAGTGTCATATTCCATACGGTGATAGCTTTCGTGGGATGCACGATCGTTGGCTCTCTGGTTGATGCGAGCGCGCAGATCACGTCCTCTGAGGTAATGGCAGAGGTCGTTATTGCCGTCGCAGCGATCTCGGTTGCCATCTAGATTAGCCCTGTGACCGTGGTTATCGCGGCGATTGTCGCGGTTGTCTTGGCGGTTATCGTCCTGGATGTCGCGACGGTTGTCCTCCTGACGGCGGTTGTCCTCCTGACGGCGGTTGTCATCCCGACCACCATCATGGCCACCGTTTCCACCTTGACGGTTGTCTGATGGGTCATTGTTGCGTGGTCCATGTTGGTTGGGTGGCTGTGAGCGACTTGAGTACTGGTGGCTATAGCTTGACTCGACTGAGACGGATGGAGCCCGGGCTTGATTTACAATCTCTGCAGTCTGGGCCATAGCAGCCGTCAGATAGGCTTGTATTTCATCGCGAACTGCTTGGGTTTGTAGGTTATTGGGTAGCCGTTGTATCGTCGCCATAGCAACGGCTACGTTGGCGCTTGGAGTCCTGAAGACCTGTTTGTCCCCCACCCTGTCGAAAGCATTGTTGAGGTCGCGTGGCTGGACCCTTATGCGTCATGCCTCCTCTTCTGCTTCGGCCTCGATTTGTCGGCGATTAAACCGGTCAATATTGCGTGCTTCGCGTGCAATCCTTTCTTGTTCTGTTTCGCCAACTGCTGGTGGTTCATCATTGCTGACAACATTGATCAAATCCCCTCACCTTGGTGGGAAAGATAGGAATTGTGGGAACCCCGGGGCGTGGTCTGGTATATCCAGATTGTATTCGACGCCTTCATCGTCGTGATGCTGGAGCTCGGTTTGGACGGAGGCATTAGATGCGATACCAGACGAGGAGCCGGAGTCACCCTCTTGGACCGTGTGGACGGATCCTTCTTGATAATCCTTAACCTGGATCATGTTGACGAAGTTGTGTGGCCTCGGTCGAGGTCGATGTATAAAATACAGATCCGAGCAGCATTGTATATTATACGCGTAGTTGGAGGCGGTGTTTCGTAGGCCGTAGGGCTGGGCCTGGTAGTTCTCCGTCGAGACTTCATACTCGGAGAGCCGGAGGCCCGTCGCGGAGGCTGGCTGGCGACGAGCGGAGCGCCCTTCAGGAGTAGATATGACCACGAGATCTGTACCAAGTCGTGCAGGACGGCTGGCCCAAGCTGGTCGGGTAGATCTGTTGTGGGGAGTGACTACCTACTCATTAGGTTGACTTTGAATTGCACTTACCAGAGCTAGGGTTTCAGCGAGTTTGGTGCCGACCCGATCGATGGAGTCGAGCAGGTCGGCGTTGTCGA